>NC_092789.1:8377315-8639815 GCF_047496795.1 Chiloscyllium punctatum
TACCCAACATGAGCAAAACCAATGTAGTGTACAAAATCCCCTGCAAGGACTGCACAAAACACTACATCGGACAAACAGGAAGACAGTTAACAATCCGCATACATGAACACCAACTAGCCACGAAACAACACCACCATCTATCCGTAGTAGCCACACACACAGACGATAAGCAACATGAGTTCGACTGGGACAACACTACCATTATAGGGCAAGCCAAACAGAGAACAGCCAGGGAATTCCTAGAGGCATGGCACTCATCCACAGACTCTATCAACAAACACATCGACCTGGACACAATATACCGGTCACTACAGTGGACAGCTCGAACTGGGCATTAAAGAGGATCCTGATCTCTTTACAGAGCTCTCCTCTCTGCATGGCGTGCTTCATTTGTTGGTCATGTTGTAGACACAGAACGTCCAGGAAAATAAGACCCAATAACATTCCAATAACAGAATGTGAGAACATCAGAAACAGGAGCATGTCATTCACCCCTACGACCTACATCCCTTCACTCTCATGCCCACCCCCCGCCACCCACAACCAAATCCTCTGTCATGCCCAATTCTTCCGAGTTCTGTACTCTCCGATAGGTCAGAATCTGTCTACTCTAGTTTGAAGTATTTTAATGATTTAGCTCCCGAACGCTTTAAGAATGGAGTATTCCTGACATTCCCTGTTCTTATATCATGATCTGATGATCTGAACAAATGTGATGAGCACAAGGGCTCAGGTACGAATAGCCAGCCCAAATATCACACACCTATTTAACAAATGAATAAGGAAAAGGACAGAAAATTACAAAACTATGAGAAGAAACTCGGTTGAGGGTAAGATCCTGGGATCCATCTTGAAAGATGAGATTTCTGAATACTTGGAAGTGTTTAGTAAAATAGGGCAAAGTCAGCATGGTTTCCTCAAGGAGATATCATGCTTGACAAATCTGCTCGAATTCTTTGAGGAAGTAACGAGCAGTTAGACCAAGGAGAGCCAATTCATGTTATCTAACCAGACGTTAAAAGGACCTTTGACAAGGTGCCTCTCAGGTCGCTACTGTGTATGATAAGAGCACATGGTGTCAGAGGAAAGTAGCTATCATCGACAGAAGTTTGGATCTTAGGCAGAAAACAGAGGGTGGTGCTAAAAGAGTCCTTCCCAGGATGGCAGCCCGTGTCAAGTTGTGTTCTGCAAGGCTCAGTGTTGGGACGAAAACTTTCACTTCACATATTCATGATCTATATGAATGAACTAAGGGAATTCTGCCTACGTTTGCAGACGATAAAAAGATAGGTAGAGCGGCAGGAAGCATTGAGGAGGTGGGGAGGCTGCAGTAGGATTTCAATAGGTTAAGAGATTGGCAAATGGAACACAACATAGGAAATTGTGACGTTATGTACTTTGACAGAAAGAATAGAAGCATGACCTATTTTCTAAATGGGGAGATAATTCGTGAGTCTGAAGGGCAAAGAAACTTCGGAGTTCTCGTCGAGGAATCTCTCAATGCAAACTCGCAAGTTGAAACAACAGTTAGGAAGACAAATGCAATGATGTCTTTTATTTTGAGAGGACTTGAATAAAAGCAGGAATGTACGTCTGAGGCTCGAGAAGGCTCTGGACAGATGACATTTGGAGTATTTTGCGCTTTTTTGAGCCACAAAATTTAAGAAGTAAGTACTGTCCCTTGGGGAATGTTCAGATGAGTTTCGAGAGAATGGCCCCAGGAATGAAAAGCTTTACATATGAGGAACGTTTGAGGACTCTGGACCTATTTTCGATGGAATTTTGAAGGATGAGGGCATCCTGTCAAAGGCCTTTTGACGTCTGGTTAAATAAGATAAACTGGTTCTCCTTGGTCTAACCTGCTCGTTACTTCCTTCAAGATTTCAAGGAGATTTGTCAAGCATGATCTCCATTTGATGAGACCATATATGTTGAAATTTACATAATACTGAATGGCCTCGACAGACTGAATGTTGTGAAGATGTTTCCATTGGTAGGAGGCACTAGAGCCAGAGGACGCAGTTTTAGTGTAAATGGGCGATCTTTTCAAACAGATTTAAGGAGAAATATCTTCAGCTGTAAACGGTGGACTTTTGAATTCATTTCCTCAGAACGCTGTTGGGGCTAGGTCAAAGAGTTAATTTAAGATTGAGATAGATAGGTTCTTGATTATATATAGGGGATCAAGGGTTACGGGTAGAAAGCGGGAGAATTGGATTGTCAAACCCATCAGACATGATTGAATAGTGGAGCCGAGCTGAAGGGCTGAATGGCCTAATTTCTGCGCCTGTGTCTTGTGGTCTTCCGGTCTCGGTCTCAACGAGGCATCTTTTACCTCAGGCAAGATATATCCATGTTCTTCATAATGGTCAGAAGCTGTTGGGAATAGTTAGCTGTTTTAGATTGAAGGTATGGTGGCTGCTGTTGATATATTGGATAATATGACATTCTGTTCAGGATCACACACCAAATGCACTGTATTCATGTGGGGAGACTTTATTCAGAAACTAGATCTCTGCTTCTCAATCGCTGTCAGGAGTGGGGTGGGGTTGGGATTGGGGTGAATATCTTGAGAGGCACTTACGCTATCCAGACTCATGCAACTGGAGTGAAATATAAGACATGGAACTTCTCAACTTATCAGTATCTGTTTAGAATACAGTGAATGATTGTCGAATCCCCTCAATTTTCAAGGCAATCACCTCTTATTCTCCCACATTGCTACAGATTAATCTTCACTCACTGCTCATGGTACCATCGTCCCAGAGATTAGTCTGGTGAAACACCATTACACTCTCTCTGTGGTAAGATTATTCCTTACGAAGGAGAGAAATCCTGCCCACAATACCCCAAATATGGCCTCCACAACACTCTCTGGGTTGATAAAGTGAGTCTTTTCCCTCACTTCGGAATTTCCATTAGCTCTCTCCGTTTCTTTCTTTTGGCGAAAAGAGTCGTTCCATCTCTGTGCACTACGGCTAGAATGGAATTCAAAAGTTCCTTACATCTGCATGTCAGCATCAATAAAGCCAGTACCAGTGATGTCTATGGAGATGAACATCACTCTCGGGGAGAGATTGAGTGGGAAAGAATCCCCTTGAAATAATTAATGGTCTCCTAACTGAATGAAAATTAGCTGTAGGAATACAAAGGAAACGTAAAGAAGAAGGGATTTCCCTTTCTATTTGGTCTTATTTGACAGGATGTGTGCAGCCCTGGTCAGGCCATCGTCTTATCCCTTTCTTGAACTGAGTGGCTGGTTCAGCTGTGCCACAGGACGGGAAAGAGTAAAACACATTGATGTGGTTTGTAGTCGCACGGAGACATGACCAATTACTTTCTCTGAAGGGCATGAGGCCAGCAGGTGGGCTTTTTTTTCTTACAAATGATAATGGTTTCATTTAAATGCCACCAATTTCCTTCATGGGATATCAACCGATATCAACTGATTCTTATTCAGTGCCTCTCAATTATGAGTCAATGACTTGAACACCATACACTATCTTCCTGTCTGACAGATTCTGTAGCGAAAACAAAGTAAACATCTCAAATGCAATTACTTTGTAACAGAAGAATCTTTCGAAGCGATTTGAAACAGATATATCTGGATTTAACAAAAGCATAAAAGGTGGCTTATTCAGAAGTTGTTCTGAGGCTGAGGAGGAGACTGGGATATCATGATTGTGGTACTGGACAGGATTGGTGAGTTGGGAGGAAATGGTAATCTAAATCCGTGCAGGAGTAAAAGCATCATGCAGCTTCAGAACAGTCTGGTTCTTTTTTGAATGTTAGTGAATAATTTGTAAATTGCAAATTGTCATTTATAGTTTGGAAAGAATGGATTGTTTTTGTTTGGAATTGAAAACATTGGTATTCACCTTTCTAAAATTTAAGCATCATCGGCAGTAATTTAGTTCAACCCGGTTATATAGACAGGTAAAATGACTTACGAGGAACACCAACTACAGCGAGGATGGGATAGTAACCTGCTTGAATAACGATCAGTGCATAATAGATCCGCGCTGCTAACGATATCGTGTACCAAGAAAGCCAGTAAAGACTCGTGGATAAACTCCTGTCCGTTATTGTAACATTCCAGTCCATTGTCCTCAGATTCTGATCCATTGTTGGAACATTCCAGTCCATTGTCCTCAGATTCTGATCCATTGTTGGAACATTCCAGTATAATGATCTCCAGTTCTGATCCATTGTTGGAACATTCCAGTCCATTGTCCTCAGATTCTGATCCATTGTTGGAACATTCCAATCTAATGATCTCCAGTTCTGATCCATTGTTGGAACATTCCAGTATGATGTTTTCAAGTGCTGATCTCTCCTCTCCTTCTCTCTGGAGATGCTAACCGCTTTTCGTGCTGTCAGTGATACTACTGGCAATAATATGGGATAACGCATTGAACCAAGTCCCTAATTAATAGAAGAGGCAAATCCTTCAGTGACACATTTAGGATCCATGGAGACTGACATTAATCACAGTCACTGAACAAATAGATTCAGTTAACCCTTTCAGTTCAATAATGATTTATTAACGTTAGAAATAATGGTTAAAATTTACGCATTCTGGATGAGATATGTGAGGACGATTGAGGGAAGGAATGTTGGAGATGCTAGATCAATTGTAACCATTCAATCAGCCTTGGATATGAGAGTAATGCCAGAGGATTGTTGGAATATAAACACGCTTCACTATTCGTAAATTGAGAACTAAATCTTGTAACTACTGATCAGACATTTTAGAGTCATAGAGTCATCGAGATGTACAGCATGGAAACAGACCCTTCGGTACAACCCGTCCATGCCGACCAGATTTCCCAACACAATCTAGTCCCACCTTCCAGCACCCGGCCCATATCCCTTCAAACCCTTCCTATTCATATACTCATCCAAATGCCTCTTAAATGTTGCAATTGTACCAGACTTCACGACATAACTCATTCCATAGCTCATTCCATACACGTACCACCATCTGTGTGAAAACGTTGCCCCTTAGGACTCTTTTATATCTTTCCCCTCTCACCCTAAACCTCTGCTCTCTAGTTCTGGACTCCCCGACCCCAGGGAAAAGACATTGCATACTTATCCTATCCATGCCCCTCATAATTTTGTAATTTTCTATAAGGTCACCCTTCAGCCTCCGACGCTTTTGGGAAAAAGCCCCAGGCTGTTCAGCTTCTCCCCGTAGCTCAGACCCTTCAACCCTGGCAACATCATTACAAATCTTTTCTGAACCCTACAAAGTACCACAACATCTTTCCGATTGGAAGGAGACCAGAACTGCACGCAATATTCCAACAGTGGATTAACCAATGTCCTGTACAGCCGCAACATGACCTGTACACAATTTAATATTAGTAAAACATTGAGAGAACTTTCATAGCCCATAATCTGACGGGAAAATATGCCGATGACAACGGAGGGTTGAAACAGACAAACAGGTTGTAACAGAGCGTCAACACCCTTCATCAGCCAGAGATTCCTCAACCTGCCAGCTTTTCTCTTTCCTACCTGCCCCCACAACATGGACATACTGGCCCTGAATTCTTCATATCACACTTTTAAAATCCTCCTATTTGCCAGGTTTTCATTTTCTTTCAAACAGACTCACCAACACGACCACTGCTGGATCTTGCCAAATGGCCCCAAACCTGGCCCTGTTTCAGTTTAGCACAGAAACATGTGGAATTCTCATAACTTTATCCATAGTTATGTTAAAACTCAGACAGTTGTGGTGACTGTACCCAAAGTGCTCTCTGATTGACACTTGCCCGCCCTCCATTTCTAAGGGGAGGTCCAGTGTTGCACCTGCCTGAGTAGAGTAGGTCCTTCTACATCCTGGTTTAGATAACTTTGTTGGACACATTTGACAAATTCCACTTTGTACGGGCTCTTTCCACTTTGGGTGACCCAGTCAATGCTGGGGACGTTTTAATTTCCAAACAATTCTACTTTGCTATTCCTCTATTTATCTGCAATCTCTCTACACACCTGCTCCTCAAATAGGTTTTGACTATTTCAGGGTCTACATTACAGTCCCAGTTGAGTGACCATCCCCTTTTTGTTTCTAATTTCTAAACATATCGACTCATTAAATGATCCCTTTGGAGTATCCTCTCCAAGCACTGTTGTTATGGCCTCCCTTATCAAAAGGATAAAACTCTCTCCTCAGCAATTGTATTTCATTCGTACCTGCAGCTTTTGTATCCTGGAATATGAGCTACCCTTAGCCATGTTTATGTTCTAGCGATAATAATCATGTCGCCAGATCCAATCCATGCTCAGAGCTCGTCTGCCTTTCCAATCAGGCCTCATGCGTTGAAATATTTGCACTTTAAACCAGAAGCATTTTCCCTCCCTTTACAGTTCCCCTGGATATTCTGAATAGTAAACTTGTTCTTGATGGCTGATGTATTTTCCCATGAAGCTGATGGTCCCTTTCTTGTTCACAGTCCCAACTCCGTGCCAAACTAGTTTAAAGTCTCCTCGTCAAAACTGGCAAATCTCCCTCCTCGAGACAGTGGTGCCTGTCTGGTTCAAATCCGACAGCTCTCCTCCAATTTATACAGTTCACCTCTACCCCAGAAGAGGTTTCAGTAATCCAAGGACTGAAAACACTGCCCACTACAACAACTCTTCAGCCAGCATTCATCTGGTCTATCCTTCCACTTCTATCCTCTCTGGCATGTGGCACTGGGAGTAATCCAGAGACCACTACCGTTGAAGTCCTGCTTTTCTAAGTTCTTACCTACCTCTGTATGTGCATTTCACATGTCCCCTAACCTTTGTCTACCTATGCCAATTATACTGATATGCACAACGACCTCTCGCCGTTCAGAAAGTTCTACAACCACTCAGAAACATCTTTTATCCCGGTTCCCTAGAGTCAGCACACCATCCTGGTGTCTATTCTGCAGGCATACAATCTCCTGTATTATCCCCCTAACAACAGAGTGTTCTATCAATGTCACTACCATCAGACAGGATCTGTCAAATATCGACTGGGAGGAAGCACCTGCATTTGGGTAAATATTCGAAAATTTGGAGTATGTTAAAGTGATAAGGTGAGATTTCAGGACCAGCGTGTTCCCTGAAAAGGGAATGACAAAGTCAGAAAATCCAGCAAATTCTGATCAAGCGATATCGTCAAATTGATAAAGAAGATACAGTACAATTAAAAAAAGGCAAAGCCCTTCACAAGTGTGGGGAATGAAACTGAGTCCTTAAAAATTAGGGGAAACCAATGATCATGAAACACCTTTGGCAGATACCTGAAGGAAAAGCCCCAAGTTATTTTATAAGTACAGTTACAGTAAGAGGATTCCCAGCTAAAGAGTGAGACCTGTTAGAAACCAAAGGAACAATTTGCTTCCAGTGCCAGATGAAACAGGTGAGGTCTTCAATGAATACTTCTCATCTGTATTCACACAGGAGAATGACATCATGGACGCGGATTTCAGTTGGGATGGTGAGGTTCTAGAACATGTTAAGATCAATAAGTGGGAGGTATTAAATATTTACACAGGCATAAACGTGAAAAATATCTCCCGTGCCAGTGAGATATATCCCAGGAGTTTCTGGGAAGTAAGAGAAGAGATTGTAGGGGCCCTGGCGGATATGTTTAAGACTTTGCTGGCCATAGGTGACGTACAGAATGACTGAAGAATAGTTAATGTGGTTCCTTTTTTCAAGAAGAGCAGCAGAGAGAGGCCAGGTAATGAAAGAGCAGATAGTGAGCGCGAAATTAGTGGAAACAATTCTGAGGGCCAGGGTGAATAAACACTTGGAAAGACAGGAATCAGTTAGGGATAGTCAGCATGGATTGGGTGGAGGTATTTCCTGTCGGATGAATTTAGTTGAGTTTTTTTTTGTAATCGTGTCTAAGAATATTAATGAGGGCAGTGCATAAAATGTGGGATATATGGAGTTCAGCAAGAATTTGACAAGCTCCGACATGAAAGAGCCCAAGAGATCCAAGGCAAGGCAGCAAATGGCATCCAAAATTGGTGGAGGGTTGTTTTTGCAACTGGAAACCTTTCATAATTGGTTGTACCACAGGGATCTGTGCAGGAACCAGTGCTGTTTATTATCCACATAGATGACTTGAATGGGAAAGTAGAATGTATCATCAGGAAGTTTACAGATAACATCATAGATGAGGTTTGTCCAAAGTGAGGTAGGTGGTCTCAGGCTGGGGAAAAATTTCAACAGAGCAATTTAAATAGACAATCTAGGCAAGAATACAACAGGCAATGAGGGAAAACTGATGAATTGAACTGCATTTATTTCAATGGAAGGGGCCTGACAGCTAAGGCAGGTGATCTCGGCGCATGGATGGGAAGATGGGAGTGGGATATTACAGAAATTACAGAAACACAGCTGAGGAATGGACAGCACTGGCAACTCAATGTTCCAGGGTACAAATGGTACAGGAAGGATAAAAGTGGAGACAAGAGAGGAGAGGAAGTGGAGTGTTTTAATTCGTGAAAAGATCGCAGCAGCACTTAGAGACGATAATCCTGGGGATGGCCCAGTGAATCTATATTAGTGGAACTGAGAAATAAGAATAGATGATCTCTTTGATATGATTGTACTACAGAAACCCAAAAGCAAGCGGGAAATTGAGCAGCAATCATGTCAGGAGATCTCAGATATCTGAAGAATGATGGTGTTGTATTGTTCAAGGATTTAACTTTCCAAACCGAGACTGGGAGTGATCAGAAGCTGGGATGGGAGGAATTTGTAAAGTACGTTCAAGAAAACTGACTCAGACAATATCAACATTGATGGACCAGAGAAAAGGGCAAAAACTGGCCAACCCTTCGGAAACAATTAGGGAAAAATGACTGAGGTGCCAGTGCAGGAGCACTTTGGGCAAGTGACCACAATCCTTTTAGTTTAAGATTAGTTATGGAAAAGGACAGACCTAGTCCACAAGTTACTGATCAAAATTGGTTTTGTCCCAATTTTGTAGGTATCAGTCAAGACCTTCCAAAAGTAGATTCGTGGAGTCTAATTTCAGGTAAAAGGGCTTGTGACAAATGGGAAGCTTTCAAAATAAAGAAACGAGAGTTCAGGGCCAGCATATTTCTGTTCGTGTGAAAGAAAATGCTGACACAAGTAGGAAACACTGGTTGACTGGGGATATTGAGGCTTTGGTCAAGAAAAAGGAGGCACATGTCATATATAGCCATCTGGATTAAGTGAATTACTTGATTAACACTGCTGGTGTTTTAATACACTTAAGAGGGAATTCGGGAGGACAAACAGGGAGCCTGAGAAAGCTTTGGCAGATCAGATTCATGCAAATCCAAAGAGATACTACAAGTATATTAACAACAAAAGATTAACTAGTGGCAGAATTTGGTCCCCGAAAATTCAATGGGACCATCAATATGTGAAACCACAGGAAATGGGTGAAATACAGTAGAGGCCATGGAGTTGTAATCACTGTCATCAAAGTGCTATTCCACCAAGAGTTTGGGTACCATTGCATGGTTCGTTTCCAAACTTCAAATCTAATATGGCCTCCACTCTACTCAGCCTCTCTACATATTACATCCAGAACCCTTCTTGGGCGCACCTTGCGGCAGCACGGTGGCTCAGTGGTTAGCACTGCTGACTCACAGCACCAGGGATCAAGGCTCAATTCCATCCTTGGGCGACTGTGTGTATGGACTTTGCACATTCTCCGCGTGTCTGCATAGATTTCATCTGGGTTCTCCGGTTTCCTCCCATAGTGCAAATCAGGTGAATTGGCCGTGCTAAATTGCTCATAGTGTTTAGTGCATTAAACAGAGGGAAATGGATCTGGGTGGTTAACTTTTCAGAGGGTCGATGTGGGCTTATTGGTCCGAGGGGCCTGTTTCCACACAATGGGGAATCAAATCTAATCTAACCAGAAAAAAATTTCTATGCAAACCATTTGAATTAACAGATTCCACGCAAAAGTAGTGATGTTAAATTCGACAACAACAACAACAACCCTGTTACTTCTACATATTTCCAATATCTGTCTCCAAATCTGCTCCTCCGTTACCTGTCGTTATTGGAGTTTGATAGAAAACTCCAAATAAAGTGATTAGAACATAGATCATAGAACAGTACAGCACAGAAGAGGCCCTTCAGCCCACGATGTTGTGCCGACCATTGATCCTCATGGAAGGTAAACCTAATGTGCGAACCCTCAAATATCTATGACCATATGCATGTCCAGCAGTCTGTTAAATATCCCCAATGACCCCGCTTCCACAACTGCTACTGGCAATGCATTCCATACACTCACAACTCTCTGCATAAAGAATCCGCCTCTGACATCCCCGCTATACTTTCCGCCAAACATCTTAAAACTATGACCCCTCGTGTTAACAATTTCTGCCCCGTGAAAAGTTTCTGTCTATCAACTCTATCTGCCTCTCATTGTCTTGTACACCTCAACTAGGTCCCCTCTTCCTTATTTTTTCCAATGTTCCTTTCCTGTTGCTGAGTTTCAACCATAATGATTCTGTTGATACGGTGGCTCAGTGGTTAGCACGCTGCCTCACAGCACCAGGGACACAGGTTCGATTCCAGGCCTTGGGCGACATCCTGTGTGGAGTTTGCAAATTCTCTCCATGTCTGTGTGTGGGTTTCTTCTGGATGTGCGGGTCTGGTGAAGTGGCCATGATAAATTGCCCCATATTCTAAGGTGCATTAGTCAGAGGGAAAGGGGTCTGGGTGGGGTACTCTTCGGAGGGTTGCTGTGGATGTGTTGGGTTGAAGTGTCTGTTGCCACATTGTAGGTAATCTAATCTATAGAAACCCTTCTCGATGATCTCTCTTTCTGCAGTTATGATAATATCCCTGATTAACAACGCCATTCCTCTGCCCCATTCATTTTGAAACATGCAAACCCAGGAACGGGCAACAAACATTCCTGTCTCTGTGATACCCTAGTCTTCGGAATGGCCATAACATTATAGTTCCAAGTACTTAGCCATGCTCTCAGTTCGCCACCCTTGTTCCTCGTATTTTTGCATTAAACTTAGACACAGTTCAACTCATTACACTGATTGCAGGTTTTCCCTGGTAAATGCCTGTACATCCTCATATACTCCCACGCTGAATCTGGGGTTTCACTACCTACAAATCATCTGCTCATGTAACTTACTTCCTTCAGTCTTATGCTGGTCTACTCTTTCCTGAGCTAGTATTTTATAATTGCTTCGGATTCTCCTTAACTCTGCTCGGCAAGGATACCCTCAGCCCTTTGCCCTGCTTTTAGTCCTCTGATCGCCCCGTTTGAATTCCTTCTGAGTTGTCCCATATTCTTCAAGGACTTCATCTGGTTTTAGTTTTCCAGGTATTCAGTATGCTTCATTTTATAAAATCTAAGTTGATACTCCCTCTTGTCATCCAAGTTTCCTTATTCCTGTCATTCCTTTTCTTCGTTTTCACACGAACATGTCTGAGCTGCATTCTAATCTACTGGTCGATGTAGGACTCCCACAAGTCAGATGTGGATTTAGCCTCAACCAGGCATTGTCCATCCACAATTTCAAATTCTTGCTTCATTCAATGATAGTTGGGCTTTCATTAATTTAACACCTTCATCTGAAATATACGCTTATCCTTACTGGCAAGTATCCAAAACGTACAAAAGTATGGTCATAGTGCAGACATTGGTTCTCTACTGTCCAGGCGTATTCCCCACACCAGGTCCACTGTATTTTCCTTCCTCATTTGAGTGCCCCCCAACACAGTTTTTCTTTTTTTAAAAAAAAACAATGCAACTTGTCGAAAGTTTTCCCCATCCCCTAACCCATCACTGAGTGATTCCCAGTCAATATAGAAGAATTTAAAACATCAGAATGGGTATATAAATAGGAAACTAGATTAGAGTGATGCTGGAAGTGCGCGGTAGGTCAGAAAATATCCGAGGAGCAGGGAAATTGACGTTCCGGGCAAAAGCCCTTAATCAGGTTTCCTGATGAAAGGCTTTTTGCCCGATTCGTCAATTTTCCTGCCCCTCTGATGCTGCCTGACCTGCTGTGCTTTTTCAGCACCATTCTAATCTAGACTATGATCTCCAGCATCTGCAGTCCTCACTTTTGCCTATTTGAACAGGAATCGTTAAGAGGGAAAAAGAGCAAAGTACTTGAAAATGTACGGTATCTCTTCGGCATGAACAAGTTGGCCCAAAGCCTTTGTTTCCTTGCTGTATGACTCGATAACCTTGTTATGTTCACATCTTGTTGTGGTTCTGTTCGTCGAGCTCGGAATTTGTGTTGCAAACGTTTTGTCCCCTGTCTAGGTGACATCCTCAGTGCTTGGGAACCTCCTGTGAAGCGCTTCTGTGAAGTTTCCTCCGGCACTTACAGTGGCTTGTCTCTGCCACTTCCGGTTGTCAGTTCCAGCTTCCGCTGCAGTGGCTGGTATATTGGGTCCAGGTCGATGTATTTGTTGATAGAGTCTGTGGATGAGTGCCATGCCTCTAGGAATTCCCTGGCTGTTCTCTGTTTGGCTTGCCCTATAATAGTAGTGTTGTCCCAGTCGAACTCATGTTGCTTGTCATCTGCGTGTGTGGCTACTAAGGATAGCTGCTCGGGACATTCCGTGGCTATTTGGTGTTCGTGGATGTGGATCTTTCGCTGTTTTCCTGTTTGTCCTATGTAGTGTTTGGTGCAGTCCTTGCATGGGATTTTGTACACCAGATTGGTTTTGCTCATGCTGGGTATCGGGTCCTTCGTTCTGGTGAGACACTCTCAGACAACAACTCACCAGAACGAAGGACCCAATCAGCATGAGCAAAACCAATGTAATGTACAAAATCCCATGCAAGGACTGCACCAAACACTACATCGGACAAACAGGAAGACAGCTAACGATCCGCATCCATGAACACCAACTAGCCACGAAACGACACGACCAGCTATCCGTAGTAGCCACACACACAGATGAAAAGCAACATGAGTTCGACTGGGACAACACTACTATTATCGGACAAGCCAAACAGAGAACAGCCAGGGAATTCCTAGAGGCATGGCACTCATCCACAGATTCTATCAACAAACACATCGACCTGACCCAATATACCGGCTACTACAGTGGACAGCTGGAACTGACAACCGGAAGTGGCAGAGACAGACCACTATAAATGCCGGAGGAAACATCACAGAAGGGCTTTACAGGAGGCTCCCAAGCAATGAGGATGTCACCTAGACAGGGGATGAAACGTTTGCAACACAAATTCCCAGCTCGGCAAACAGAACCAAAGCAACGAGCACCCGAACTACAAATCTTCTCCCAAACTTTGTTCACATCTTCTCGCAATCTGTTGCCAAACCTACAATATGGAACAATACGGCAGAGTACAGGCTGTTCGGTCCTTTAAACCAGCAGAGTTCGGACCCGAACAGGACAAACAGTACAGACTACAGATTCAAAAACACCAGCAACAGTTCTCCTTCAGTATCCTCCGCTCCACGCTCGCAGCAATGCGCTGTCACTTAACCTCTCTACAGTCAGCCCTGCCTCAGCTGAGGGCCACACTCTCTCAGAATTGCAAAGGACCCACTCTGTACTACATCCTCAGGAGAATTCATACTCTCAACAAACAGTCTTTCAATTCCATCTCAAACATCAAAAACTGTAAGTACAACAAACTTTTATCCACCCACCTCCATAACCAGCGCTCCTCAAACATTCCAGAAGATTCCCCTGGCCTCAGAAACACCATTAGCCATGCGGCTGACGCAGCTACCACCCCCACGCTGAGTGATGATGTCACTTCCGCCCACAACATGGCCACTCCCACAGCCACTTCCGGCCCTCACATCATCGCTGATGCCACACGCTCAGTGACTCCCGCCACACCAATTACCATGATCACCACCAATTCCACCCCCACCAGCGCCACTCACCTGCATTCTGCTGACACGCCCCCCACAGACCCCACTGTCACTATCCCCACCCTCCAGAACGCCGAGGGGAACACTACCCCTCCTCATGCCTCCACCCCCATTCCCCCCACCATCACACCCACTCCAGGTACTGGCTCCGACCCCACTCCCAGCTCCACACCCGCACCAGATCCCAGCTCCCGGCCCTGCCGAGTTTTCACCATCCCTCCAGACCTCCCACTCACTGAGGACGAACGATCAGTCCTCAGCAAAGGACTCACCTTCATCCCCCTCCGCCCACGCATCAATGAATTTAATACACGGCGTGACATCAAACAATTCTTCCCTCGCCTCTGCCTCCGAGCTTACTTTCACAATCAGGACTCCCGCCCACCTTCCGAGGACCCCTTCGCCCACCTCCAACACACTGCATCCACCTGGACACCCCGCGCTGGCCTATTACCTGCCCTCGACCTCTTCATTTCCAACTGCCGCCGGGACATTAACCGCCTCAACCTGTCTACCTCCCTCCCCCACTCCAACCTCTCACCCTCACAACGCGCAGCCCTCCAATCCCTCTGCTCCAATCCCAACCTCACCATCAAGCCAGTGGATAAAGGGGGCGCAGTGGTAGTCTGGCGCACTGACCTCTACACCGCTGAAGCCAAACGCCAACTCGAGGACACCTCTTCCTACTGCTCCCTCGACCATGACCCCACCCCCCATCACCAAACCATCATCTCCCAGACCATACAGAACCTCATCACCTCAGGAGATCTCCCACCCACAGCTTCCAACCTCATAGTCCGGGAACCCCGCACCGCCCGGTTCTACCTCCTTCCCAAGATCCACAAGCCTGACCACCCTGGCCGACCCCTTGTCTCAGCATGCTCCTGCCCCACTGAACTCATCTCTACCTACCTTGACACTGTCCTATCCCCCCTAGTCCAGGAACTCCCCACATACGTTCGAGACACCACCCACGCCCTCCATCTCCTCCAAGACTTCCGTTTCCCTGGCCCCCAACGCCTTATCTTCACCATGGATATCCAATCCCTCTACACCTCCATTCGCCATGACCAGGGCCTCCAAGCCCTCCGTTTGTTCCTCTCCAGACGTCCCCAAAAGTACCCTTCCACTGACACGCTCTATCGTTTGGCCAAACTGGTCCTCACCCTTAACAATTTCTCCTTTGAATCCTCCCACTTCCTCCATACCAAAGGCGTAGCCATGGGCACACGTATGGGCCCCAGCTATGCCTGTCTCTTTGTTGGCTATGTAGAACAGTTGATCTTCTGTAATTACACCGGCACCACTCCCCACCTCTTCCTCCGCTACATTGATGACTGCCTTGGCACCACCTCGTACTCCCGCGAGGAGGTTGAGCAATTCATCAACTTCACCAACACATTCCACCCTGACCTTAAATTTACCTGGACTATCTCTGACACCTCGCTCCCCTTCCTGGACCTCTCCATCTCCATTCGTGACGACCGACTTGACACTGACATTGTTTACAAACCCACTGACTCCCATAGCTACCTGGATTACACCTCTTCCCACCCTATCTCTTGCAAAAATGCCATCCCGTATTCCCAATTTCTCCGCCTCCGCCGTATCTGCTCCCAAGAGGACCAGTTCCACCATAGGACACACCAGATGGCCTGCTTCTTTAGAGACCGCAATTTCCCTTCCCACGTGGTTAAAGATGCCCTCCAAAGCATCTCGTCCACATCCTGCACCTCCACTCTCAGACCCCACCCCTCCAACCGTAACAAGGACAGAACGCCCCTGGTGCTCACCTTCCACCCTACAAACCTTCGCATCAACCAAATCATCCACCGACATTTCCGCCAACTCCAAAAAGACCCCACCACCAGGGATATATTTCCCTCCCCACCCCTTTCCGCCTTCCGCAAAGACTGTTCCCTCCGTGACTACCTGGTCAGGTCCACACCCCCCTACGACCCACCCTCCAATCCTGGCACTTTCCCCTGCCACCGCAGGAACTGTAAAACCTGTGCCCACACCTCCTCCCTCACCTCTATCCAAGGCCCTAAAGGAGCCTTCCACATCCATCAAAGTTTCACCTGCACATCCACCAATATCATTTATTGTATCCGTTGCTCCCGATGCGGTCTCCTCTACATTGGGGAGACTGGGCACCTCCTAGCAGAGCGCTTTAGGGAACATCTCCGAGACACCCGCACCAATCAACCACACTGCCCCGTGGCCCAACATTTCCACTCCCCCTCCCACTCTGCCGAGGACATGGAGGTCCTGGGCCTCCTTCACCGCCGCTCCCTCACCACCAGACGCCTGGAGGAAGAACGCCTCATCTTCCGCCTCGGAACACTTCAACCCCAGGGCATCAATGTGGACTTCAACAGCTTCCTCATTTCCCCTTCCCCCACCTCATCCTAGTTTCAAACTTCCAGCTCACTTACTGTCTCCTTGACTTGTCCGACCTGCCTATCTGCTTTTCCACCTATCCACTCCACCCTCTCCTCCCTGACCTATCACCTTCATCCCCTCCCCCACTCACCCATTGTACTCTATGCTACTCTCTCCCCACCCCCACCCTTCTACTAGCTTATCTCTCCATGCTTCAGGCTCACTGCCTTTATTCCTGATGAAGGGCTTTTGCCCGAAACGTTGATTTCGCTGCTTGTTGGATGCTGCCTGAACTGCTGTGCTCTTCCAGCACCACTAATCCAGTATTTGATTTTCAGCATCTGCAGTCATTGTTTTTACCTTAATATTGTGCAGCACTGTCGAACCATTCTGAAGCCCACTAACGTACGCTATTCCACTCTCAACCATATGCATCTGCATTGAGCATTTAATACCTTTAAACTTGGCGAGTCCACTATTGTTGCAAGCACTGCACTCCACGCGCATAGTATTCCCAGACTAAAGAAAATAGCTCTGACATCTGTCCAGTATCTATCGCCCCCAATTTAATTATATGTCTACTTGTGCTGGTCATTACCATCCAAAGAAAAAGGCTCTCACTGTCTAACATATTTAACCATCTGATTATCTTACATGTCTCAATTAAATTGACTTCAACCTTCTTCTCCCAACGAAAATAGCCTTAAGTCCCTGAGTCTTTCCTCGAAATACTTTCCCTCCATTCCAGTTGACATCCTAGTTAATCTCCTCTGAGCCTTTTCCAAAACTTCCACATTCTCCTATAATGCAGTGACCAGAACTGTACGCAATACTCCACATGTGGCGGACCAGAGATTGGCAGAGCGGCATTATGATCTTATTGTTCCGAAACTCAGTCCCTCTACCAGTAAAAGCCAACAAACTGTATGCCTTCTCAACTGCCCGATCAACCTGAGTGGAAACTTCGAAGGATCTATGTACCTGTTGTGGTTCTGTTCGCCGAGCTGGGAATTTGTGTTGCAGACGTTTCGCCCCCTTAGGTGACATCCTCAGTGCTTGGGAGCCTCCTGTGAAGCGCTTCTGTGCTGTTTCCTCCGGCATTTATAGTGGTTTGTATCTGCCACTTCCGGTTGTCACTTCCAGCTGTCTGCTTCAGTAACCGGTATATTGGGTCCAGGTCCAGGTCCAGAACACCCAATGGTTAATTCACCACAAACATATATAGGAAAGCCACACACACAGATCAAGTCCTGAACTACGAAAGCAACCACCCCAACACACACAAAAGAAGTTGCATCAAGACACTGTCCAAAAAGGCCACAACACACTGCAGTACACCAGAACTGCAAAAAAGGAAGAAGAACACCTATACAATGTATTCAGCAAAAACAGATACCCCGCAATTTCATCAACAGATACCTAAGGGAAAGACAACGGAATGACAACATGCCACAACCCAAAGGACTAGCTACACTACCACACATCAAAAACATTTCTGAACTGACAGCCGGATTACTATGACCACGAGGACTCATAACAGCACACACACCAACAGCCACTCTCAGACAACAACTCACCAGGACGAAGGACCCGATACCCAGCATGAGCAAAACCAATCTGGTGTACAAACCCCCATGCAAGGACTGCACAAAACACTACATAGGACAAACAGGAAGACAGCTAACGATACGCATCCATGAACACCAACTAGCCACGAAACGACACGACCAGCTATACTTAGTAGCCACACACTCAGATGAAAAGCAACATGAGTTCGACTGGGACAACCCTACTACTATAGGACAATCCAAACAGAGAACAGCCAGGGAATTCCTAGAGGCATGGCGCTCATCACCAGATTCAATCAACAAACACATCGACCTGGACCCAATATACCGGCCACTGCAGCGGACAGCTGGAACTGACAACCAGAAGAGGCAGAGACAAACCACTATAAATGCCAGAGGGAACATCACAGAAGCGCGTCACAGGAGCCTCCCAAGCACCTAGACAGGGGACGAAACATCTGCAACAGAAATTCCCAGCTCGGCAAACAGAACGACAACAACGAGCACCTGAGATACAAATCTTCTCCCAAACTTTGATCTATGTACCTGGACACCGAGATCTCTCTACTTATCTGGACTCCTTAGAATCCATAGTCCAGTAATCTGCATTCGTGTTACTTCATCCAAAGTGAATCACCTCACACTTTTTCGCATGAACTTCTGTTTGCCTCCTCTTCACCCAGCTTTTCAGCTTATCTATGTCTCTCTTTCACCTGCAACATCATTCGTCATTATCTCCAACTCTAGCGGCATTAGTTTCATTCTCAAACTTAATAAATCCTTCTATGCCCTAATCCAGTTCGTTTATATAAATGCAAAACAACAGTGCACCCAAAACAGCTACTTGTTGTTCCCCACTAGTACCTGAACTGCAAGATGAATATTTCCCACCTTCTGTCTTCTTTCAGCTCGCCAATTTCTGATAGCTCTTCCTTTATTTCCCGTTGACATCTGGGAGACTGTAATGGAATTCCAGCAGTCTGATCGCATTCTTCCTATTACTGAGACTTATCCATAAAAGCTCGTTGCAAGATCATTCCATAGTGTTGTCCCTCAATACACTTGGTATTTGTTCCTTCAGTCGGTGGCCCCACCTATTTCGCTTCCTCTCCTGTCTCATTTGAAAGATCAAATTCCCAGAAAGTTAAGCTGTCTGGCCTTTCCCTTTTCAATCACGGCTTTGTTACAGCAACTTCATAATTGTGTTAAATAAACTTGACTCTAAGTTCATCCACTTTGCCTGTTATATTTCTCGCAATGAAACAAAAATTCAATTGATCACGTCAAACCACTCCCTGACGGCTCTTCATCTTAAGTATATTTGCCTTTGTCTCAAGGACCTCTCCAGTCTCTCTACTTAACTGATCTGTTGCAATGGTTCCCGCACACCCATTCCCGCCATGCTAGTTCAAATACTCCAGAATGCTACTATCAAAAGTCCCAGTCGGCATTGTTGTGTCCACAAAGTTTAGGCGTAAGAGGTTCTTGTTGAACAGGTCGAGTCTTCCCTTGAAGACAAACCAACGGTCCACTTATTTGAAATGAACGCCATCTCACGCACAATCAGCCAATTACCCATTTGGTCAATGTCATTTGTCTCCGTTACTCACCTCAGAAACAATCATACGGTGAGTAATTCTGAGATTACGACCCCAGAGGTCCTGCTTTTTTAGTTCATTACCAAACTCCCTGCATTGTCGTTCCAGGTCTTCCTACCTACATCATTGCTGCCAATGTGGACACTGAAATCTGTCCTCCCATTTCGAAATGCTCAGAAGCCTATTTTTTTAAAAAAAACAACTACTACAGCAACCAAGTTCATAGTTAACCATATGATCTATCAATTTGGTTTCTTTCCAGAATTTGTTTTGTGTTAGAATTAGCGATAGTAACAACAGATTCAAATGTTTTGGTATCAACTAATTCCTTCTGTTACACGTTTAAACACTTCAACTACTTTATCTCAACAACTGATCTTTTTCCTGTATAAGCACGGTCCATAGCATTAGATGCCATCAGAGTGAAAATGTTTTGTTTTAATTAGGACCGGACCAAGTGCAACCAATGATATGAAATAATTGTGTCTCCAGAGGTGAACACCAGACATAAATAGGTGCAGCGCAATACTTACTTCAAAAGCCAGATGGTAATAATTCATCATTCTCACAGAAAATGCATGCTCCTGCAAGAGCGCCGATATTTGTACTTTATTACTCTGCCCTTGCTGCTTTCGGAGTTCCAGGTAAATTATGAGAATACTGTATGCTTGACATACTGATGTTTAAAAATGCGTTTGTAGAATAGTTGGGGATTCATTATATCCCCAGCTGGTTGATAAAGATTTCATTTAACCAGTGAAACGTCGTAATAGACTTCACTTTTTTGTTGTTCTTGCTGAAGTAAACGTTAGCTGACTCTCTGAGTCAGTGAACAATGACAATCAATGGTGTTCATTCTAGTTTCGAAGGTTTTTTTTAATATTCACAATCTGGTTCACTCAGATGTTTATGACGGATGTTTAAGCGATCATATCTACGATATGTATTTTACTTTATTTCTTTATGACCATTTTTTTCATTTCTAGACTTTGTTTTGTACACTTTCGTGGAAGAAGTGCACCATTGGCTGGGTCAGCACGTATTAGCCAACCCTAGATTCCCTTCTGAAGGTGATGATTAAATTGTCGTTTTGAACCATTACAGTTCCCTTTACGCAATTGTTCCGAAATGTAGTTCAGGAATACTTAAGGAGTCGGAAAATATAGCGTTGGAAAAGCACAGGAGGTGAGGCAGTATCTGAAGAGCTGGAGTGTCGGGCATAAGCACATCGTGATGAAGGGCTTGTACTCGAAATGTCTACGATCCAGCTGCTGGTATACTTCCTGAGATGCCGTGCTTTCCAGTGCCACACTTCAGCACTGGCTGTCCAGCATCTGCAGCCCTCACTTTCTCCGAGGTAATTACAGGGAACTGAAATGTTGACATTGAAGGAATGGTAATATGTTTCCAGGTCGTGGTGAGGAGTAAATTGAAGGAGACCTTGCAGGTCCTGGTATTCTTAATGATCTTCTTTATATCCCCTTCTTTCAGCGATTGGTCATGGGTTTAGCGGGTTCTTTCTTCAGGGTCTTTGTAAATTTGTGCAGCACATCTTGGAGATGATACAGACAGCCACGAATTTTACTTACTTCTGAAGGAAGTGAATGTTCATTAAGATGTTGATAACCAATAGAGCTACGTATTTTCCTGAGAAACAGTGAAGATTTTTGTTGAAACTATACACGTCCAGTAACCATGACATTGCACACCTACTGCTATGCAGAAGATGTGCAAGAATTGAAGATTCATTAACTGAAATACGCAAGCATGTTCTCTGCTATCTTGCTTTGTGATGCCAAATGCCTGGCACGTGAGTGGTGCGAGTATTTCCTACTTCACAGTCCTACTGCAATTCAATGTGGTCTGTTTCTGAATCTAATGAGCTGTGAATTATATTTTCGTAAGTGAATGCCTTAGATCTGTCTGTAACTTGAGGGAAGGATTGTTGATGAAGCAATTAAAGTAGATTTCGTCTTGTTGATACAGTTATTGTCATTGTTTCCTATGTTCAGATATGACTCAATATGCTTTCCCTCACCATTATAGCGTCGCTAATCCAAATTCCAGTTCTGAAATGAAGTTCAATTTGTTACATTTATTTATTATAGCAAGGCACTAAGCAGGAAGATTCTGAAGAAACTTTATTTCCTGTGTTCAGTTGTTCTTTGGGATCAACATTTTTGTTCGTGAGCCTTCGGAAATACATGCCAAAACACCTATTTTCTTTTTGAATCCAACATAACTGTTACAAATTGCATGTTAACCTTTCGCCAAATGAACAATGCCATTTTCCAGTTCATCTGTCTATCTGGAAGTTTCTCTCTCTCTCTCTGTCTCTGTCTCTAATTGTCTGTCTGTCTGTCTCACTCAAACTCTCCCTCTCACACTCACTCTCTCTCGCACTCTGTCTCTTACAGCCAACCTGGTGACAATAGCGATACTCTCCCGAGGAAAATGTGGGCTCTCAGGATGCATCACTCGATATCTTATTTCCATGGCAGCCACAGATCTCCTTGTTATTATCGTTGCAGTGATTTTTAGTCGGCTTCTGGCAATCTACTTTCCAGGGAGTTTAATAAACACAACAACAGGATGTCGTCTCATAATTCTTCTTGTCTACGCTTCCCGAAACTGCTCTGTCTGGTTGACTGTCGCTTTCACCTTTGATCGCTTCATAACCATTTGTTACCAGAAGCTTAGAACTGAATACTGCACAGAGAAAGTAGCATCTTTCATTATAGCAATCGTCTGCGTGCTGTGCTGTTCAGTAAACATTCCATTTTACTTCATATATGAGCCCTTATATACCATTGATAGCGTAGGCTGGTACTGCAACATTAAGGAGATCTTTTACACATCTGTTGTTTGGAGATTGCTTGAAACTTTAGACCGTATTCAAACTCCATGTCTACCGTTTGTCCTTATTTTGCTCCTTAATGCACTGACTGTCAGACACATCATAGTTGCTGGTAGATCCCGCAGGAGACTCCGATCCCACAGCAATGAAAATAATCAGCGCGACACAGAAATGGAGAGCAGGAGAAAGTCCATCATCTTACTCTTTGCCATCTCAGGCAGTTTCCTTCTGTTGTGGTTGACCTACATTGTGTATTTTCTACTTGTGAAGATTTCAGGTGCCAGATTTTTAATCGGTTCCAATCTCAATGATCCCAAATTTATTCTGCAGGAAAGCGGGTACATGCTGCAACTCTTAAGTTCATGCACTAACACGTGCATTTATGCAGTGACACAGACAAAATTTCGAGGTCAGTTGAAAGATGCTTTCAACTACCTCTCCAAACTTGTGACGAAATGTCATAAACAGTGAGGCCGACTGAATCGATGTGACTTCAAAAAGCCCACACATAGCAGTATAAATCTTTAGCTCAGCAATTCTGTCATGCGGGTCATCATAAAGCCCAGGTTTGTTAATTCACGGCAATGACAGACAAGACAACCCCTAATATCGCTTTATGAATTCATTGCAACAAAATGTGAAGGAGATAGTTTCTCAAGTTTTCACCTCTTCTGCCAAGTGCAAAAGCTTACCAAAAAGGGATTTCCTTTTGAAATGGATTTGATTGATGCATCTGTGAAATCTGGATGAATGGATAACCGTGGTTGTCTCTGTGAAAAGCAGTGACAAGTGATGAGGTGATTTTCTTTTTCGAAAAGGTGCAAAAATGTACCTTCACGCACTAAGAATGGCTCTCACGTTAAACGTTAGAAATAAAACAAATATAATTCTCGTTAAGATTGTGACTTCTGTTGCTGAGGGCTTCATATCTCTGATTTGTAGGAGAAACGATCTGGATTGCATTTCAAATGCAACTTTCTGTCAAACATCACAGAGTCTGAGAGTCAAAGAGCTGTGCATGACAGAAACAGACACTTCGGTCAAATTGGGAGAAAGTGAGGACTGCAGATGCTGAAGAAGGGCTTATGCACCAAAAGTCGATTCTTGTGCTCCTTGGATGCTGCGTGACCTGCTGCACTTTTCTAGCAACACATTTTTCAGCTCTGATCTCCAGCATCTGCAGTCCTCACTTTCTCCCAATTTGACCGAAGTGTCTGTTTCTGTGATGCACAGCTCTTTGACTCTCAGACTCTGTGATGTTTGACAGAAAGTTGCATTTGAAGTGCAATCCAGATCGTTTCTCCTACAATTCAGAGATATGAAGCCATCAGGAAGTCAAGTCACAATCTTAACGAGAATTATATGCGCTTTTCCAGCAACACATTTTTCAACTTCTGTCAAATTGCCCATATTGAGCAGACATCCAAAGTGAATGTCCTCCTGTTTACCAGCACTTGGCCCATATCCCTCTACACACTTCCTGTTGAAAATTCCAACCAGATGCCTTTCAAATGTGATGGCACCAACCTCTATCACTTCCTCTTGCAGCTCAGCCCATAAATGCACCATCAGCCCATAAATGCACCATCACCACCAAAAGCGTATCTCTACCCACCTTGTTTGCACCCTTCATGATTTTGTAGACTTCAATCAGGTACCCCCTCAATCTCCTTTTTCTGAATGAAAGCAATCCTAACCTACTCAAACTCTCTTCATAGCTCGCACCTTTCATATCAGGCAACATCTTCGCAAACCTTCTCTACACCTTCTCCAAAGCATCCACATCTTTTTGGCAATGTGGCGACAAGACCGTGCACAGTATTCTAAATGTGTACGAAAATATAATTTAAAATGTCCTGCCAGCTTTTATACTCAGTACCCTGTCCGAAGAATACAAGCCTATCATATGCCTTCTTGACCACTCTATCCACATGTGCAGTCACCTTCAGGGTACTATGAACCTGAACTCCCAGATCTCTCTGCTCATTAACTTTTCCCAAGGCTCCTCGGTTTTCAGTATAGTTTTCACCTGAATAAGACTTCCCAAAATGCATCACCACGCAGTTGCCTGGATTAAACTCCGTCTGCCACTTCTCCACGCAACTGTCCAGCCTATCTATGTTCTCCTGTATTCTTTGATAGTCCGCTGTGCTTTCTGCTCCTCCACATATCTTCGTATGATCTTCAAACTTACGGATCGAACTAGCAATGCCCTCTTCCAGATCATTTATGTATATCATACACAACAGTGGCCCCAGCACTGATCCATGTGGAACACAACTGGGTACCTTTCTCCATTTCGAGAAATTCCCTTCAACTACCATTCTCTGCCTCCTGTTGCTCAACCAGTTCTTTATCCACCTAGCTAGAATACGATGCACGCCATGTGACTTCCCTTTCTCCATTAATTTACCATGGAGAACCTTATCAAACGCCTGACTGAAGTCCATGTATATGACAGCTACAGCTCTTCCTTCATCTATCAACTTGGTCACTTTATCCAAGAACGCTATTAAGTTGGTAAGGCACTATCTCCCCCGCACAAAACCATGTTGCCGATCATTGATAAGGCCATTATTTTCCAAAATAAATTGATATTATCTCTCTGTACGTTTTCCAGAAACTTTCCCACCACTGACATCAGGCCAACTGGTCTGTAGTTACCTGGAATATCGCTACTACTCTTCTTGTTCAGGGGGACAACATGAGCAACCCTCCAGTCATCTGTCACTTCACCTGTGCTTAAGGATGCTGCAAAGATATCTGTCAGGGGCCCCATGTATTTCCTCTCTCCCCTCCCTCATCAATCTTGGAGAGATTCCATCCGGTCCTTGGTGTTTGTCCACCTTAATACACTTTAGACTATCCAACATAACTCAGCTCTTCATGTCAGTGTGAACCAAAGTAAAGACACTTCTCTCGCCAATTTCAGCAGTCATCATGTCCCTCTCCTCGGTGAGCACTGAGTAAAGTCATCATTGACAATGTCACACATTTTTTCCGTTTCGATGGAAACCGTTCTTTCATCTCCTTCACTGGAACATCTCTTTCATTAGTGACCCTTTTCCTTCTTATATATGAATAAATGGCATTGGGATTCTTCTAGTTCTGCTCGCTAAAATTATTTCGTGACCCATTTTAATCTGCTTGATTCCTAGTTGAAGATTGGCCCTAATCTCCCGACATTCCTCGAAAGCCTTTTCTGTTCTTAGCTGCCTGGACCTTACGTAGACTTTCCTTTCCCTCTTGCCTAGTCGCACAATTTCTCCGGTCATCCATGGTTTGTGAAACTTGTCTTTCCTATCCCTTGTTTTTAAAGTGACATGCCTATCCTGAACTGTGTTCAACCTATCTTTGAAAACCTCCCACCTATCAAATGCGGACTTTCCTTCAAATAGCTGCCCCCAATCCACATTTCGCGACTACTGCCGAATTTTGATATGATTGGCCTTAACCCAGTTTAGCACTCTTCGCTTAAGACCACTCTCATCTTTGTCTACGAGAATTGTCAAACTTACAAAATTGTGGTCACTATTCCCAAAGAATCACCCCCACCACCGCACCACACACCCCACCACCACTCCCTGCAACATCTACCAAGGGGTCTGGCTCATTCCCAAACACCTTATCCAATATGGTCCCTTCCCTCATCGGACTATTAACAACTGCTCTAGAAAACTTTTCTGGATTGCCTGACAAGTTCTGCCCCATCCGATCCTCTGATATGAAGTGTATCCAAGTCAATGCTGTGAATCTTAAAATCTCCCATCACAACACCCCTGTTGCCTCTACAACTTTCCATAATCTGTTTATCTATTTGTTCTTCTACCTCACGCTCACTGGTGGGATCCCTGTAGTATCGCCCCAGCAATGTACCTACTCCCTTCTTACTTTTCAGCTATACCCATACTGCCTCATTGCTCAAGTTCTCGATAGTGTCCTCCTTTAGCACAGCCGTGATATCATACACGACCAGCAATGCGATTCCTTACACCGACCCCCTTTTACTTCTCTACCTGTCCTGTCTGAAGCGTCTATATTCTCGAACATTTAGTTTCCAAACATGCTCTTCCTTCAACGAAGACTCTGTGACATAAATATCGTCATACTCCCAGAGGTAACAGTCGCTGATGGACCTGAACTGAAGGGAATTTATATTTGTCAGGAATTGATGTTGGAGAGCCTGTTAGGTCTGAAGGCTGATACGTCCCTAGGGCCTGATGGTCTACATCCCACGGTACTGAAGGAGATGGCTCGAGAAATCGTGGATGCGTTGGTGATTATTTTCCAGAGTTCGATAGATTCAGGATCAGTTCCTGCGGATTGGAAGGTGGCTAATGTTGTACCACTTTTTAAGAAAGGAGCGAGAGAGAAAGCAGGGAATTATAGACCAGTTAGTCTGGCCTCAGTGGTGGGAAAGATGCTGGAGTCAATTATAAAGGATGAAATTACAACATATCTGAATAGCAGTGACAGGACAGGTTAAAGTCAGCATGAAATTATGAAGGGGGAATCACGCTTGACTAATCTTCTGGAATCTTTTGAGGATGTAACTCTGAAGATGGACAAGGGAGATCCAGTGGATGTAGTGTACCTGGACTTTCAGAAAGCCTTTGATAAAGTCCCACACAGGAGGTTAGTGAGCAAACTTAGGGTGGATGGTATTGGGGGCAAAGTACTAACTTGGATTGAAAGTTGGTTGGCTGACAGGAAACAAAGAGTAGTGATAAACGGCTCCATTTTGGAATGGCAGGCGGCGACCGGTGGGGTACTGCAGGGATCAGTGCTGGGACCACAGCTTTTTACAATATATATTAATGATATAGAAGATGGTAATAATAGCAACATTAGCAAATTTGCTGATGATACAAATCTGTGTGGCTGGGTGAAATGTGAGGAGGATATTAGGAAATTGCAGGGTGACCTAACAGGTTAGGTGAGTGGACAGATGCATGGCAGATGCAGTTTAATGTGGATAAATGTATGGTTACCCAATTTGGTGGCAAGAACAGGAAGGCAGAGTACTAGACAATAGACAATAGACAATAGATGCAGGAGTAGGCCATTCAGCCCTTCGAGCCTGCACCGCCATTCAATATGATCATGGCTGATCATTCCCAATCAGTAACCTGTTCCAGCCTTATCTCCATAACCCTTGACTCCACTATCTTTAAGAGCTCTATCCAATTCTTTCTTAAATGAATCCAGAGACTGGGCCTCCACTGCCCTCTGGGGCAGAGCATTCCACACAGCCACCACTCTCTGGGTGAAGTACTACTTAAATGGAGTCAAGTTAGGTAAAGGGGCTGTACAAAGGGATCTAGCTGTTCTTGTACACCAGTCAATGAAAGCAAGCAGGCAGGTACAGCAGGTAGTGAAGAAAGCTAATAGCATGCTGGCCTTCATAACAAGAGGGATTGAGTATAGAAGCAAACAGGTTCTTCTGCAGCTGTACAGGGCCCTGGTGAGACCACACCTGGAGTACTGTGTGCAGTTCTGATCTCCAAATTTGAGTCAAGGCATTCTGGCTATTGAGGGAGTGCAGCGTAGGTTCACGAGGTAAATTCCTGGAATGGCGGTACTACCTGCCGCTGAAAGACTGGAGCGACTGGGCTTCTATACCCTTGAGTTTGGAAGACTGAGAGGAGATCTGATTGAGACGTATAAGATTATTAAAAGATTGGACACTCTGGAGGCAGGAAACATGTTTCCGCTGATGGGTGAGTCCTGAACCAGAGGACACAGCTTAAAAATACGGGGTAGACCATTTAGGATTGAGATGAGGAGAAACGTCATCACCCACAATGTGGTGGGTGTGTGGAATGCTCTGCCCCAGAGGGCAGTGGAGACCCAGTTTCTGGATTCGTTTAAGGAAGAGTTGGATAGAGCTCTCAAGGATAGTGGAATCAAGGGTTATGGAGATAAGGCAGGAACAGGATACTGATTGAGGACGATTATAATGAATGGTGTTGCAGACTCGAAGGGCAGAATAGCCGACTCCTGTACCTATTGTCTATTGTCTATTACTCACTGTACTACTTGCATTCAAGTTTATGCATTTCAGGCAGCCAGTTCTTTTGCGTTCATCTGTTCTCTGCCGACTCTTCTCCTTCTTCATGCGAACTTCACAATCCTTACTGTCTCTAGTTTCCACCTAACTGCCTTCCCTTCTGGTTTCCAGCCCCCTGCCACATTAGTTCAGAACCTCACCAACAGCAGTAGAAAATCTCCCCCATGGACATTAGTTCCAGTCTGGTTCAGGAGTAGACTATCCAATTTGTCCAGAACCGGTCCCAGTATCGCCCAAATCGGAACACCCCCCTCCTGCACCACCTCTCAAGTCACGTGTTCATTCTGCCTATTCATTCCCTTCTCCCCTGGCTAGCACGTGGCACTGGTAGAAATCCTGAGTGAACTAACTTTGAGGTCCTCATCTTTAAGTTCTCTCCTAACTCCATGAATTCTGCTTTCAGAACCTCAAGTCTTTTTTACTTGTATCATTGGCGCCTATATGCACCACGACAACTGATTGTTCACCCTCTCCTTTCTGAATGCTCAGCAGCTGATCAGTGACAAACGTGACTCGAGAACCTGCGAGGCAACATACCATCCGGATGTCTAGTTCCGGCCTCAGAACCGCCTATCTACTCCCCTGACAAAAGAATACCCGATGACTATGGCCCAACGCATTTTCCCGCCCTTCTGCGCAGCAATGTGACCCTGCCAACTGCTGCCCTCCCCGGTGAGTCATCTCCCCTCACAATATCCAAAATGGTGTCTGTTTTACAGGGAAATGACCGCAGGGGACGCCTGCACTACCTTCCTGCTCATTCTCTGCCTTTTGTCACCCATTCACTGTCTTCATCAGCAAGTCTCATCTGTGGCGTAAGCAATTCATAAAACGTGCTGTCCATAACATCCTCAGCATCGCGAATACTCCACAATGAGTCCAGCCACAGCTCAAGAGCCATCATGCAGTCAAACAAAAGCTGTATCGAGACACACTACTTGTAAGTGCAAGAGTCAGGGATGTCACAATGTTTCTGGGCTCCCACTGCAAGCAAGAGGCACATGTCACGTGTCTGAGACCCCTGGCCATTGTAAGCCTGAGCATTATATGAACTAAATAAAACCAAGAAATGTACTTAAGTAGATGAAAGGAGAAAAAAAACCCTTACATTAAAGAATCCTTTTCTTTTGGTTTGAGGAGAAGGAACTGAGACGGAGATATGACACGTGTAGTATCTCGGGTTATGCTGCTGTCCAAATATATACTCAGCCCTTACATTACGGGAAAGCTCCTGGTGTCCAACGTCACCTCCGCTCTGTCTCTGACTGCTCCCGGTCAGGAAAAAGGTCGCGGGCTTCGAAGGTAAGTCGTTATACTAAGTCTTTACCTTCACAGCAACCTCCTGGCCTCCAACCTCACCTCTGCTCTGTCTACCGCTGCTCCCGGACCTTATGCATTTATTCACCTTTATGAACCTTAAGACGAACAGCGCCCTCTCCTCTGTAATATGGACATGTTTTAAGATGTCATAATTGCGTTACCCATATTAGATATCTTCCCTATCCTTCTTCACAGTAAACACATGCAAAATGCATGTTTAGTATTCGTCTCCGACCACACAACCATCTCATGTCGTTACACACATAGGCAGTATTGCTGAACTTTAAAGGGGTCCTATTCTCTACCTAGTTAGCCTTTTCTGCTTCACGTTTCTGGAGAATCCCTATGGATTCACTTTAACCTGAACTATCAGAATTATCTCATGTTCTGGGGCGCAGGTCTCTGGCACAGCATCTGTCCTTGTTGCACAGAAGGGAAGCGGAGAACCTGGAGTGTGTTAGTCATTGGTGACTCAAGAGTTAGATTGACAGAGAGAAGATTTGTTTGGAACTTAAGAGACTCATGGTTGGTGTATTGCCTCCCAGCTGCCAGGGTCAGTGATATCTCGGATTGTGTCTTTGGGATCCTGAATGGAGAGGATAATCAGCCCCACTTTGTGGTCCACATAAGTACCAACGACGGATGTAGAAAGTGGGATATAGATACAAGGCAGGATTTCAAGGAGATAGGGTGGAAGCCAAGAGCGAGAACAAAAAGAGTTGTTATCTCTGGATTGTTACACATGCCACATAAATGCGAGGCGAAGAACGAGGAGAGATATCAGCAGAACATGAGGCTGCAGGTATGGTGTAGGAGGGAGGATTTCAGATTAATGGATAATTGGGGCTCATTCTGGAGAAAGTGGAACCTGTACAACTGGACGGACTTCACTTGAACGAGAGAGGTAGTCATATCCTGGGTGGGAAATTTGCTAGTTCTATTCGGGTGTGTTTAATCTTGCTGAGCAGGGAGATGGGAAACTGTGTTGTAGTTCCAGTGGACAGGCGGATGAGAGTAAGGAGGACATGGACAGGAGTTAACGATCACAGGAGTGTGTGTCAGGTAGCAAACTGCTTTGAAATGTGTCTACTTCAACGCCAGCAGCATCCAGAATACGTTAGGTGAGCCTGCAGCATGGACAGGTCCCTGGGACTTCAATGTTGTGGCCATTTCTGAACATGGATCGAACATCATCAGGAATGGATGTTGCAGGTTCCAGGGTTTGGATCGTTCATTAAATTCAGGGAATATGCTTTTAAAAAAAGGGGAGGTGTCGCTTTGTTCGTCAAGGTTGGTGTAACGGTTGAAGAAATAACATTTGACGAGGTCTCACCAACTGAGGTGGTATGGGCTGAGATTAGAACCAGGAGGGGAGAGGTCACACTGCTTGGAAGTTTTCTTCGGGCTCTGCAGAGTTCCAGGGAGGTGGAGGAGACAATTGGAAAAATGATTCTAGGTAAGAGTGAAAGGAACAGAGTGATCATTATGGGAGACTTTAACTTTCACAACATTGACTGGAAACGCTACAAATCGAGTTCATCGGATGGATCAGTTTCTGTCCAATGTATGTCGGAGTGTTTTTTGACACAGTATGTCGAAGAGCCGACAAGAGGAGAGGCTACGCAGGATCTGGTACTTGGTGAACACTTTGGAGGGAGTGACCATAAAGTGGTTACTTTTAGTTCAGAGATGGAAAAGGATAGGGACCAGCCACTGGGTCAGTGTGAGAGATAGGGAAAGGACAATTATAATGCGTTTCGGCAAGACACAGGAGGCATAGAATGGGACAGCAAAATGAATGGGATAGCGACAATCGAAATGTGCAGCTGGTTTAAGTTGCAGATATTCAGAGTCTTTGTCAGGTGTGTCCCTGACAGGAATGGAGGAAGTGGTAATGCAAGGAACCGTGAATTACGAAAGAAATTGCATCTATTGTTAAGCAGGAGAGGGAAGCTTATATGATGTTGAGGTGAGATTGCTCAGATGAGGCGAGGTAAGTTACAATGTAGCTGGAAAAGATTTAAAGAGAGAGTGAGAACAGCAAGGAGGGGATATGAGCAGTCTTGAACAGGTAGAATGAAGAAGGACACTCAAGCTTTCCATAGCTATGTGAGGAATAAAACTCGGGTTGGAATCGGCGTGACGAAATGAGAAGTTATGTGTAGATCCTGTGGAGATCAGAGTTGAGAAGCGAATATGTCTCATCTGTTTCCACTCAAGAAAAGGAGAATATTGTCGAGAAGGCTGAGATAAGGGCTATTAGAATTGAAATGATTGAAGTAAGTAAGGAGTAAATGTAATCAATTCAAGAAGTTGTGAAAGTAGATAAGACCCCTGGGCCGGATCGAGTTATCCAAGAATTCTCTGGGAAGATAGGCAGGAGACTGCTGAGCCTTTGACATTGATATTTGAGAGGCCATTGTCTACAGGTTTCGTACAAGGGCACTGGAGTCTTGTAAATGTTGTGCCCTTGTTCAAGAAGTGCAGTCGAGGTGACTCAGGTCATTATAGAACAGTGAGCCTTACGTCTGATGTAGGAAAAGTTTAGGAAAGGATTTTGAGAGATAGGACGCATTCTCATCTCGCAAGCAACGATTTGATTGGAAATTTTTGAGAAGGTGACAAAGCGTGTGGATGAGGGTAGGGCAGTTCACGAGGTGTACATGGATTCAGTAAAGTCTTCGATAAGGTTCCACATGGTACACTAAAGGAGAAAGTGTGGAGGCATGGCGTTGAAGGTGATTTCACAATTTGGATCAGAAAGTGGCTTTCTGTGAGAAGGGAACAGTGGTGATTGATGGAAAATACTCAGCCTGGAGTCTGGTTTCTTGTGGTGTGCCACAAGGATTTGTTTTGGGACCTTTGCTTTTTGTGATTTTTATAAACGACTTGGATGGATGCATAGGTGGCTGGGTCAGTAAGTTTGGAGATTATACTAAAGTCGGTGGAACTGTGGACAATGTGGAAGAATGTTATAGGTTGAGGGAGACTTGGATAAACTACAGAATTGGGCTGAGATGTGGCAAATAGAGTTCAATGCAGCTAAATGTGAGGTGATTCACTTTGCGAAGAATAACAGGAAGGAAGAATGTGATAGTTGTGGTTCTGTTCGCCGAGCTGGGAATTTGTGCTGCAATCGTTTCGTCCCCTGTCTAAGTGACATCCTCAGTGCTTGGGAGCCTCCTGTGAAGCGCTTCTGTGATGTTTCCTCCGGCATTTAAAGTGATTTGTACCTGCCGCTTCCGATTGTCAGTTCCAGCTGTCCGCTGAAGTGGCCGGTATATTGGGTCCAGGTCGATGTGCTTATTGATTGAATCTTTGGATGAGTGCCATGCCTCTAGGAATTCCTGGCTGTTCTCTGTTTGGCTTGTCCTATAGTAGTAGTGTTGTCCCAGTCGAACTCATGTTGCTTGTCATCTGCGTATCTGGCGACTAAGGATAACTCGTCATGTCGTTTCGTGGCTCGTTGGTGTTCATAGAAACGGATCGTTAGCTGTCTAACGTAGTGTCCAATGTAGTGTTTTGTGCAGTCCTTGCATGGGATTTTGTGCACTACATTGGTTTTGCTCATGCTGGGTATCGGGTCCTTTGTCCTGATGAGTTGTTGTCTGAGAGTAGCTGCTGATCTGTGTGCTGTTATGAGTCCTCGTGGTCATAGTAGTCTGACTGAAAGTTCAGAAATGTTCTTGATGTATGGTAACATGGCTAGTCCTTTAGCTTGTGGCATGTCCTCATTCTGTTGTCTTTCCCTTAGGCATCCATTGATGAAATTGCGGGGTATCCGTTTTTGGCGAATACACTGTATAGGTGTTCTTCTTCCTCTTTTTGCAGTTCTGGTGTACTGCAGTGTGTTGTGGCCATTTTGAACAATGTCTTGATGCAACTTCTTTTGTGTGTGTTGGGGTGGTTGCTTTCGTAGCTCAGGACTTGGTCTGTGTGTGTGGCTTTCCTGTACAACTTTGTGGTGAATTCTCCATTCATTGTTCTCTGTACCATCACGTCTAGGAATGGGAGTTAGTTGTCTGGAAGTATCGGTGGGCAGAAAAATGAATTAACTTTCCGGGTCCAAAGATCCTTCTGCCTTTGTTTCTAATTTCCAATGTCCACAACCATTTTATTTTTGTCACACTATCTAATACTTAGCGCTAGACCATTCAGTAGAGATGCTCGAACTAACTTCGACACACATTAAGGCGTGAAGGTTGGGACGTTTAATCCACAAAACGGAGTCTATGATCATTCAACTGTTAAGTTTAAATCTGAGGCAGAGAGTTCTTTATTAAAGTACTACACCAAGGTACTTGTCATGCGTATGGCGTTAGGCCACATGAATGCATTGAATGGTGGAAAAGGACCAAGGGAATGAATGGCCTCGTTGTTTTCCAAAGTTCGTAAAGAAACAGAAAGTCTTCACTAGTCTGCATTAGTCTGTATATGAAGACTTAGTCTCTGGACTGGAATTTTAACTCTCGCACTTCTGATTCATTGACAAGCCTGTTACTAACGAATTTATGTCAACATTAGGTACACCCGCTTCTCACTTCTCCAATGCAAAGAGATAATACAACAAAAGATAGAATTCCGAAATAAAAGGGAACAATGAACATATTTTCAGGGTCATATTGCACATGTGGGGGCACTTCGTGTAACCAAATCCTTTATCACAGTTTGTGCCAGATGCAGAGAGTAGCAAGTCTTTTGAAGAAGAATTATAACAGAATTATCTGATGTTCTTGCTTTGATTTTCATCAATATAAATAATAAATTCTTAGATGGAATTTGAACCAAGGCAGTACAGCATAACAACACATGTTTCAAATCACTACATGCCGGTAAGAAATCCAGTTAAGTTATTTGTGATCAGAGTTATACAATTGTACGGTATTCTATGATACGCTTTGTTTGAATTGGCACATGCCGAATTTGCTCTTAATTTAAACTATTTCCACCTGCCTGATCTTGGCCCATATTCATCCAAACCTCATTTTTCATTAACTTATAAAAATAAATTTCAAATGTTCAAACTTTAAATGCATCCATCACTTTTTCTGACAGTTCATTCTACACACAAACCCCTCTATGTGTAAAAACACTTTGCTCTCATATCCTTTTGAGTTATTTTTTCTCTTCTCATATATTTTGAACGGCTCCACTCTGGGAAAGACTCTTGACATTCTCCTTACCTACGCCCCGAATGATATTACAAATCTCAATAATTTCACCCTCACCCTCCTGTGATCCAGTGCAAAATGATCTCAGCCTTTCAAATTGGTTTCCTGTCATAAACCCTTCATTCCTGGGAAATTATGATTGAACCATTTCTAGTCTACTAATGTCTTTCCTACAACAAGGAAACCAGAACTTTACACCGTGTAACTGAAGAGGACGCAGCGACGTCCTATAAAACATCAATATGACTTCCCAACTCTTTTTAACAAAGGTCTGAGCAATGCAGGCAAACGTGCTAGACACCTTCTTAAGCACTCATTGTACGAGTGAGTTCTGATAATATTTGTAGATCAGGTTGTGGTTCTAGATGTCGGCTTGTTTGCTTAGCTGGAAGATTCATTTCCAGACGTTTCGTCACCCTACTCGCTAACATCTTCTGTGGGCCTCCGAATGAAGCACTGTTGATATTCCTGCCTTCTATTTATATGTTTGGGTGTCTTTGGGTTGCTGATGTTGTTTCCAGTGTTTTTGTTTGATGTAAGTTTTAATAATTCACGTCATGGGCGGCACGGTGGCACAGTGGTTAGCACTGCTGCCTCACAGCACCAGAGACCCGGGTTCAATTCCCGCCTCAGGCGACTGACTGTGTGGAGTTTGCACGTTCTCCCCGTGTCTGCGTGGATTTCCTCCGGGTGCTCCGGTTTCCTCCCACAGTCCAAAGATGTGCAGGTCAGGTGAATTGGCCATGTTAAATTGCCCGTAGAGTTAGGTAAGGGGTAGATGTAGGGGTATGGGTGGGTTGCGCTTCGGCGGGGCGGTGTGCACTTGTCGGGCCGAAGGGCCTGTTTCCACACTGTAAGTAATCTAATCTAATCTAAATAGTATCTGTATTCACCTAAACAGATCTTGCATGAGCTGCGGAGAAGTTCATGCCCATATTTTTCCGATTGGAACAGGGAAATTGATTTTACCTGTTATGAGTTGTTCAACAAAATGATTCTTGTTATGTTCTTATATCAGTGTTCCACATGAGTCGTTATTGCTGTTTCTTTTGTGATATATCAATGATCTGGATCATAACGTGCTGTGGGTAATTTGTGGTTTTGCATAGAACATAGAACATAGAACAATACAGCACAGAACAGGCCCTTCGGCCCACGATGCTGTGCCAAACTTCTAACCCAGATTAAGCACCCATCCATGTACCTATCCAAATGCCACTTAAAGGTCGCCAATGATTCTGACTCTACCACTCCCACAGGCAGCGCATTCCATGTCCCCCCCGCTCTTTGGGTAAAGAACCCACCCCTGACATCTCCCCTATACCTTCCACCCTTCACCTTAAATTTATGTCCCCTTGTAACACTCTGTTCTACCCGGGGAAAAAGTTTCTGACTGTCTACTCTATCTATTCCTCTGATCATCTTATAAACCTCTATCAAGTCACCCCTCATCCTTCGCCGTTCCAATGAGAAAAGGCCGAGAACTCTCAACCTATCCTCGTACGACCTATAAACCTGCAGTTGCCGTTCCAACGAGAAAAGGCCGAGAACTCTCAACCTATCCTCGTACAACCTGCAGTTGACATTAATTTGGAGAAGTTGTAAATTGTAAACTCCAAAATGAATCTGGTGCTTGTGAAGTGGATGGTTCGGTAAATATGGTCCAACGAACACAAGTGTGAGGTGATTCAACAGATAAACAGAAAGTACTGGAAGATCTCCACAGGTCTGAGCGCATCTATAGTGAGATATAAGAGTTCACAGCAGAACGCGTGTTCTGTAACTACGCCTTTCTGTCTGACAGGGCGATTACTCTACCTGGTCGTCTCTGTCCAACTGTGCTCCCTCGGTCTGTTCGTCTCTCTGTCTGTGTGCTCCCTCCCCGAAAATAGGTTGATTGTTACAGTACAATTTTGCTTTTAACGGATTTCATCGATCATTTTACGCCTGAAGGCAAACATAGTTTAGTCTCAATGTCATCCAAACCTGCCTCATTAGCGACTTTGCTACTCAGGACTCGCACCTGTGGGTGTTTAGAGGCAGCAGAGATATATCATCTTGTCAGTGCTTCCAGCTGAGGGTTTCGGATTTTTTTTTTGCATTGATGTGGTAGACTGTCCTATTATTGATGGTCGAGATATTAGTAGTGTGTCCTCAATACTCCACCACTATTCACGACCGGCATGGTAGCGGTGAAGAGCTCAAATCTGATCTGAGGGTTGTTAGATCTCGAACTTTGCTCATCACTTTTTGCTTATGGGGTTGGCTCTTAAGTAGTGGTAGGCTAACCTCCCTGTCGCCAGGCTCAGGTTTGTCACAGAACGCGTGCGGGAATTTCTTCTGGAGCAGAATCAAAAGACAAAGATTTAGCACAATTTCATGGTAATGACATAGGTAGGAAGGGGGATCTGGCACATTAAACATATACCAGGCCGGTGATAAATCAGATTGTAAAACAACACCTGAAAAACCATAATCTCTGAATCACTGAAAGTCCGAAGTATTCGTGAGAATAAAAGCAAATGCCTATAGTAGTTGAACAGTCGCCTGAACACCTCGTTTAAGTTGGTGAGCATCATAGTTAAATGAACGAAATCAAAGTTAAAGTTAAGTTAGTTCAAATAAGTAAATGCTGCAGTGAACGTACGTGTTATATTAAATCACAAAGTCTTAGAATCCGACAGCATGGAAACAGACAATTCAGTCCACCCATCGATGCTGACCATAATCTCAAACTAAACGAGCCGCTCCTGCCTCCTTTTGGATCATATCCATGCAAATATTTCTTAATCATGCTCCTATCCAAATGTATTTTAATCACTGCAGTCGTACTAACATTGACCCGTTCTCCTGCACATTCATGGCACATATGATCCACTCTCTGTGTCCAAAAAATGCTCCCATGTCATTTTTTAAACGTTCTCCTCCCAAATTAAAACTGTGCCGCCTAATCTTCAATCACTCCGCCCGAGGAAAAAGCCACATATAATGCACATTAACTCCTCTCCTGATCACTGTATGACCCCTATAAGGTCACCTCTTAGAACATAGAACAATACAACGCAGAACTGGTCCTTCAGCCCTTGATATTGCATCGATCTGTGAACTCTTCTCAGCTCGTCCCCCTACACTATCCCCAAATCATCTCTGTGCTTATCTAAGGATTGATTAAATCTCCCTCATGTGGCTGAGTTAACTACATTAGCAGGTAAGGCATTCCACGCCCTTAGCACTCTCTGAGTGAAGAACCTGCCTCTGACATCTGTCTTAAATCTATCACCCCTCAATTTGTAGTTATGCCCCCCCGAACAAGCTGACGTCATCATCCTAGGAAAAAGATTTTCACTGTCTACCGCTTATGCTTTTATGAAGGCGCACAACTTCAAATTGACGGGTGATAGATTTAAGACAGATGTCAGAGGCAGCTTCTTTACACAGAGAGTGGTAAGGGAGTGGCGACCTGCTAATGTAGTCAACTCAGCCACATAAGGGATATTTGAACAGTCCTTAGATAAGCACATGGATGATTTGGGGATAGTGTAGAGGGACGAGCTGAGAAGGGTTCACAGGTCGGTGCAACATCGACGGCCGAAAGGCCAGTTCTGTGCTGCATTGTCCTTTGATCAATATTCTAACCTGCCTCTGACATCTGCCTTAAATCTGTCACCCCTCAATTTGCAGTTATGCCCCCCTCGTACAAGCTGACGTCATTATCCTCGGAAAAAGACTTTTACCGTCTACCTATCATGCTTCAACGTTCCAGAGGAAAAGAAGTTCACAGATTATCCAGCTTCTTCTTCTAACTCAAATCTCCCTTTCCCAACAACATCCTAATAAAACTCTTTTGAGCCCTCTCCAGCTTAATAATATCTTTTCTATAACAGGGATACCAGATCTGCAATCCAAAGGAAGCCTCGCCAACATCATGTATGAACACAGTGCAGGTGATCCCTTCACTCGAAGTTGTGAGCAATGAAAGCAGTCATGGTAAACAGCTTTTCCAACCGCCGTATCTGAATATGATAGACATTTCAGAGTATTATGAACAATTCGATTGGTCTATTCTACAACACTGCTCAAGGATCAACTGCTAATTGCATAATTCTTGCCTTTATTGTTTGAACAAAATGCAGTACCGCGCAAATGCAAATTATATTCCATGTGCCTATTTTCAGCCCTCTCACCCAATTAACCACAATTTCTTTACAATATTAGATAACTTTATTCACTCTGCAATGTACCAGAAATCCCAGTGTCATCAATAAGCTTGCCAAGCATACTTTCTGTATTCTCATTAAATTCGTTTACAGATGATAAACACAAGTGGGACCATTACTGATCCTTGTGGGGCAACGCTGGTCACAGGCCTTCAGTCTGAAACAGAAAATCCTCCACCACCACTGTCTGTCTCCTGTCGTTCATCCAATTTTGACTCCCATGACAAACTCACCCTGAATCCCATGTGTTCCATCTTTACCAATTAGTCTACCTTGTGGAACCTTGTCAACAGCTTTAGTAAATTCCAAGCTAACAAAGTCTATCACTCTGTCCGGATCAACCATCTTTACTACTTGCTCAAAAATTGAATCAAGTTTGTGAGGCATTACTTACCTGAACAAAAAGTATGTTGACTCTATCGAATCATTCCTTAGCTCACCAAATGTATACAAATCCTACCTTTAAAAATCACCTTCAACAACTTACCAACCACCAAACTCAGACACACGGTAGAAAGTTCCCAGCCTTCTCCTTATATCCCTTCATAAACAAATGCACAACACTAGCCACTCTCCAGTCATTCAGCAGCTAACTCATATTGATACATGATACAACTATATCTGCAAGGGGTCCCGCAAATTCTTAGAGCATGGATCAGTACTTGGAGCTGCCATTTTGTGGCCATTCTGGAAACGTGGGTACCACAAAGGCAGGAATGGTCATCGAATGTTCCGCTGTTAGATGCTTCCAAAACAATACGGAGGGTGATAAACGAGATGGGAGATCAGCATTGCAAATCAGGAATACTAGCACATTTGAAGAAAGGGAGGTTGTCGAGGATGGTTTGTCTACAGAGTCAGTATGAGTGGAATTCAGAAGCATGGAAGGAACAGTAATTTTGTTGGGATTCTTCTACTGACCCCGTCCCTCAAGAGCAACACATACAGAGAGGATTGGGAGACACAATTTGAAAGGATGCAGAAATAACAGGTTGTTATCATGTGTGAAATAAAATTTCCTAATATTGCTTCGAACTTACTTAGTGTAAATAGTATTAGACAAGAACCGTGGACCATAAATTGGGAACAGATATTCTCAGGGAATTGCATGATAAAAGGGTGGATGCTTTTGAGGGAGCACTTGCTGTGATTCTTGCATAGGTTTGTCCCACTTGGCCAAGGTAGGTTAAGAAATCTTGCATGACGACAGATGTGAAATATCCAGTCAAGAGGAAGAGGGAATCAGGAGGAAAAGGGCAGGTTACTTCAGGTTAAGGAAACAATTATCAGACAAGGTTCTGGACGGTTACAAGGGAGCCAGGAAGGAACTGAACAACGGACTTACAGAGCTAGAAGGGAGCACGGAAAAACATTAGCGGGAACGTTAAGAGAATCCTGAAGGTGTTCTACACTTATGTGAGAAACAGAGGATGGTCAGCCTGAAGTTAGGACCGATCAGGGATAGTGGAGGGAACGAGTGGTTGGAGTTGGATCTTTAACGAATACATTGCTTCACTATTCACTAGTGAGAGTGACCTTATCGTTTGCGAGGACAACTTATAAAGGCAGATATGCTCGAACAGGTTGATGTTAAGAATGAAGATGTGTTGAAAATTTTGAAACGAATGACGATAGATCAGTCCCCTGAGCCAGAAAGGATAGAACCAAAGTTATTACGCGAAATGAGGGAAGTATTTGCTGCGCTTTTGCTGATGATCTTTGCAGCCTTATTGGAGTAGTACTGGATGATTGAGGGTAACAAACATTATTCACTTGCTCAAGAACAGGAATAGGCACAACCTGGGAATTAACGTCCAATCAGTATTATGTTTGTTGTGGGCAAACTATTGGAGAGGATTCTGAGAGACAGGACTTATTGATTATTTGAAAATGTGCAGACAGGTTATTGAGAGTCGGCATGGCTTTCTAATGGGGAGATGATGCCTCACAAGTCTTATTGCATTCTTTGAGAATGTGACAAAACACAAAGATGAAGGTAAAGCAGTAAATATGCTACATGTGTAGTTTAACAATGCGGTTGATAAGGATCCCCACGGTAGGGTCATTTAGAAAGTAACAAGGCCTGAGATACAGGATATGTTGGCGGTCTGGTTACAGAATTAACTGGCCCATAGAAGATCGAGTGTGATAGTCGATGAAACATTTGGGAAAACGCCAGAAGAATCACCATCTGTAACAGAACTCAGGCTATCCAACTGAAGATACTTCATAGGGCCCACATAGCACAGGATCGATTGGCACAATTTAAGGCAGCGTACAAGAGTGCCCACCTCAATTTTACATTTGGGACACATTGGAGATACTCCTGCCTTAAATTTTGCCAATCGATCCGGTGCTATATGGGCCCTATGAAGTACTTGTCATAAGACCTGTCATAAGATCCGTAGATATTGGACGAAAGGAGCAAGTACCCTGACAGAAATTTTAGGATCGGAAATTAAAGTGGATCCTGTATCTCTCCTTTTGGGCTTTTCGAACTTTCCCTCCCTGGATATGTACGGGAAGAGACTATTTTCTATTCTCTCTTTCTGTGCCAGGGAAAATATTTTGGTGAACTGGGTGGCTGAGGGCCCCCCTGGACTTTCAAATTGGTACAGATTAATTATGGAATGTATTCCCCTTAACTTCCTTACAAATATGGTGCACCAAAAGACTGAATTATTTCATAAAATATGGCACCCTTCTTGAATTATATGGATACAGATATTTCGGCTGTCCTAACAAGGGCTTGTAATTAATTGAGATTACGAACCTGGCTGGTCCAGGGCCCCTTGGGAGAGGAATCCCGCACGAATACGGGTTTTGTTACATTTGACGTTAACATATTCCGAGCATATATTTCACTACCCAATTTCTTTGTTATCCGTTGTCTTTTCTTTCTTTCTCTAATGTAAGACACTTAAATATACACTCTGGTTAGTTGTAGGTTAGATTATTAATTTGTTGAGTTTTGTTTTATTTCTTTCTAGGTATTTTTCTTCTGTTAAATTTTGTTTATCATATATTGAAGATTTAATTGCATATCAATGTTTGTACTTGAGAGTTTTGTTTATTTTTGTAAACGTGTAAAAATGTTAAATTTCTAATAAAAATATCTATAAAAATGTTTGCTGATGACAGAAAGGTTGTTGGAGTTGTGGATAGTGTAGGGGGCTGTTTCAGGTTTCAGTGGGACATTGACATGATACAATCTGCGCTGAGAAATGGCAGATGGAGTTCAAACTGGAAACGATGAAGTGCTTCATTTGAGAAAGTCGAATTTGAACGCAGATTACAGGGTTATAGGCAGGATTCTTGACAACGTGGAGGAGCAGAGGGATCGTGGCATCCACGTCCATCAATCCTTCAAAGTTGCCATTCAGGTTGATAGGTTATTGAGAAGGTGTATAATGTGGTGGCTTTAATGAGGAGGGGGAGCGATTTTAAGAGCCGCAAAGTTATGCTGCAGCTCTTCAAGCCGTGATTAGACCACACTTGGAATCTTCTGATCAATTCTCATGCCTAATTAGTGGAAGGATGTTAAAGCAGAGGAGATTTGTCCAGGATGCTGCCTGGACTGGAGAGCATGTCTAATGAAGAAAGGTTCAGGGAGCTATGGCTTTTCTTCTTGAAGAGAAAAGTGATGAGGTGTGATGTGAGGTATACAGGATGATAAGAAGGATAGTTAGAGTGGACAGCCACATACATTTGTCTACTCGGGCGGAAACGGGTATCATGAGGATGAATAATAGTAATGTGCTTGGGAGAAGGTGTAGGGGCATGGGAAAGTAGGTTCTTTGTATCGAGAGTGTTGGGTGCATGGAATGCATTACTTGCATGGAAATCGAGTCAGATACATGAGGGATATTTAAGTGACACGTCGATAGGCAAGGGTAATGAAAGGAAGGTAATATAGATTGGTCTGATCTTAGAGTCAGATAAAAGGTCGGTATAACATCGAGGACGGAAGAGCCTGTATTGTGCTCTACTGTTCGATACTCGTCTTATATCTCAAAAGCTTTCCTCAGCGTCCCATTCACGTGTGATCCCATTTTCAAAACGCCATGGACCTCTTTACTAAGATTTCCCCAGTGCCTTCACGTTGATGATTGATGTCTCACGCACACAACCGACCACGAAATTCCTTGTCAAAACCTTGTTCAAGTGCATGTGAATCATGTCTGCCTCTCTGCCCTCTCGATTTTCTTGGTAACCACTTTTAAAGAAAATCAATCAATTTCAGAGAGATACGATTTCCCATCCATACAGCATGTGGACCATACAAAATGATTCCTTGCCTCTCTATCTGCCTGTAAATACTATCTCTCACGATCCCCTCGAACTACGTACTCACTACGGACGTTAGGCTTACTGGTCTGCTGTTCCCAGATATTTTCATATAGCATTTCTGTTAAAATGGCACAACATTAACCATCCCCCAATCTTTGGTCACTTCACCTGTGGCTGTCAATGATGAAAATATCTGCACTAGCAATTCACAATTTCCTCCCTCTCCTCCCATAAAGACCTGTGACATATTTCATCAAGTCAAGGTTTTATCTACCCTAATGTATTCTATGACTTCCAACTCTTTCTTTTCTGTAATGTGGTCATTTATCCAGAATCACATTTTATTTCCCCGAGTTCAGTCGCATCCATGCCTTACTCAACGGTGAATAATGATGAGAAATATTCATTTAAGATCACATCCATCTCTTGTGGATCCACATTCGCAGATCACTTTGCTGCTCATTAAGAGGCCCCAATTCTCTCCCTGTTTCTCTTTCTGCCTTTCATATACTTGTAGAAACTCGTTCGATTCTCCTTTACCTGACCTGCCAAAACCATCTCGTGTCCCCCATTTTAGCACTCCTTATTTCTGTCTTAAGTACACCCCGCTACCCTTTATCATCCTCAGAAAATTCACTTGATCCCAGCTGGCTATACCTGTCATGTGTCTCCTTCTTTTTCAAGACCAAAGCCTTAATAACTTTACTTCATTTTTGCAAGGATATGCTGGCCCTCAATCCTCATTAACTCACTTCGGAATGCTTCCCACTTACTAGAAGTCCATTTGTTTGCAATTAGCCTCCTCCAGTCAACTTTTGAAAGTTCAATCCGAGGATAATCAAAATTGGCCTTGCCCTAATTTAGAATTTTAACTCGTGAACGAGACCTATTATTTTCGATCGCTATTTTAAAACACATCTATGTTATGGTCACTTGTCCAAAACTGCTCCCCTACTAAGACGTTTTGTCCCTTTTCTTGTCCGTCCACCTACATACTGCATGGGAAATACTTCCTGAACACAGGTAGCAAATTTCTCTCCATCCATGTCCTTAGAACTATGACAGTCCCAGTCGATGTTAGGAAAGATAAAATCCCCGACTATTATAGACATATTATTTTTTCAGCTCCCTGCGATCTCCTTACTTATTTTGTCCTCAATCTCCCACTTACTGTTGGTTGGAGAGTGGGGGCGGAGGGGGCATTCCAAGTAAAATGCTTTCAAACTAATCACTTGCCAAATTTATTTCTCACTGCTATCTGTACAGATTCTGTGAATGACGTCTCAAAACTTTATTCTCTGAGTACTGCTGTGATGTTCTGCCCAATCAGACACACGACTCCACCTCCTCTCTCGACTCCCTTTGCATTCTTCCTTTTATATCTTGAACTCTGAACACTGTGCTCCCAGTCCTGTCCCTCACTCAATCATGTTTCTTTATTGGCTGGAATATCCCAGTCGCACATATCCGTTCATTTGCTTTGCTTGTCAGGTCTTTTGCAATGAAACGAACCGACCTCCCTTGCTCCCTGCCATGTTCTTACCTGCCCTGTCTCATATTTGGATTACCAGCACTTACTTTAATATTTTACTTGCAGTCATTAACCCTTGTACGATTCTCAAATTTCCCTTATGTTGCCCTATGTTTTGGATCACAATGCCCTGCCTGACGCTTTTAAACACTCCAGAGAGGCTCAAACAAACATCTTGCCAGGAGATGTGTCCCTCTCCAGTTCAGTTGCAATCTGTCCGTGTGGTACACGTCACCCCTGGTTATGTCAGAATTCCTTCAGGGCCTGTCCTTCTGTGTGTCGCATTGGGAATCTATTCTCAGTTACATCTTTGTCTTTGTTAGCTAGTTTATTCGTATTAATTTAATAATTAGTTAAACAAGATTTTTCGCAGTATTGATTCTATTTCAGAACTTAGACTGAGTTATGGCAAATATAAAAGTGTTTGCGCAATAACTTGCATTCGACAACATGCATCCAACTTCTTGAAAGATATAAAAATAATCATAATCAAAGTAATTTGCGACGTTACAATAAAATAAAACATATGTCAGCTATCAAAGTATGAAGCTTCCCGATATGGTGAGGAGCAAATTCACAGACGTCGTCCTGCTCCCCACTTCCGGGTCAGAATGATTTGCTCTTTCGCTTTGAAGCTTAAGTGCCCGACGGTACGACGAGCTACTATACCTTGTTTGATTGTCAGGGCCTTAAATAATACAATGAAAGCGAACGGGAGAAATAGTGTTAAAATTGTATCAGACCAATCAAATACCAGCCATCCAATCTCTGTATAATAGAACTGAGAACTGAACCACGGCACATCGGAAGGTTCCTGTGTAAAATAGAAAGGCACTTTGTTTTTATTTAAACAGAAGAGAATGCCTATTGTAGCCAGAAGACGTTCTGCACTACTTAAAGTAAAATATTTTGTTTTCAGATTCTCACAACAAATCATGGAACAGAGAACATAGAAAAGTACAGCACAGAACAGGGCCTTTGGCCCACGATGCTGTGCTGTGCATTAATCCGAATGTAAGAATAAAATAACTTAACCGACTCACCCTTCAACTCACTACAGTCCATGGTCATGTCCAGCAGTCGCTTAAATGTCCCAATGAATCTGTTCCACCACCACCGCTGGCAACGCATTGCATGCATTCACAACTCTCTGCAGAAAGAACCAGTCTCTGACGCCCACTCCATACCTTTCCCTAATCTCTTAAAACTATGACCCCTCGTGCCAGTCAATCCTGCCCTGGGGAAAAGTCTCTGGCATTGACAATTTCCATGCATCTCATTATCTTATGTAACTCGATCAGGTCACCTCTCTTCTGCCTTCTCTCCAGAGACAAAATTCCGAGCTTATTCAAACTCTCTTCATGAGGCAAGTCGTCAAGTACAGGCAGCATCCTGGTAAACGTTCATTGAACCCTCTCCAAAGCCTCTATATCTTTCCTACAGTCGGGCGACCAGAACTGTACACAGTATTCCAAGTATGGTCTCACCAGACACTTGTACAGCGGGAACTAAACCTCTTAAACTCGATCCCCTCGTTAATGAAAAGCCAAAATACCATATGCTTTTTTAACAAACCTATCCACATGGGTGGTAACTTTGAGGGATCTATGTACTTGCACAACAGATCACTCTGTCCCTCCACACTGTCAAGAATCATGTCTTTAATCCTATATTCAGCATTCAAGTTCGACCTTCCAAAATGCATCATAGAACATAGAACATAGAATAATACAGCGCAGTACAGGCCCTTTGGCCCTCGATGTTGCGCCGATCCAAGCCAACCTAACCTACACTAGCCCACTATCCTGCATATGCCTATCCAATGCCCGTTTAAATGCCCATAAAGAGGGAGAGTGCACCACTGCTACTGGCAGGGCATTCCATGAACTCACGACTCGCTGTGTAAGGAATCTACCCCTAACATCTGTCCTATACCTACCACCCCTTAATTTAAAGCTATGCCCCCTCGTAATAGCTGACTCCATACGTGGAAATAAAATGTGTAATTGCCTGCTGCAAAGATCACAATGTCTGAGTGTAAATTAGCCAACACAGGAATTGAACCCATGCTGTTGGCATTATTCCACATCGCAAACTAGCTCTCCAGCCAACTGAGCTAACCAAGCCCATTTCAGGCATTTCCAGGTTGAACTCCATCTGCCATTTCTCAGCCCATCTCTGCATTCTTTCTATGTCGCGCTGTAAAGCAAAAGTGAGGACTCCAGATGCAGAAAAACAGAGTTTAGATCAAAGTGATGCTGGAAAAGCGCAGCATCCGAGGAGCAGGGAAATCGACATTTTGAGTTCTATCCCTGATGACGGGCTTTTGCCCGAAACGTCGATTTTCCTGCTCTTCCGATGCTGCCGGACATGATGTGCTTTTCCAGTACTACTCTGACCTAAACTATGTCACACTGCAGCCCGTCAATAGCACTCGATACTATCAACGGCTCCTCCAACGTTGTGTCATTCGCAAATTTGCTAACCCATCCCTCAACCTCCTCGTCCAAGTCAGTTATAAAAACTACAAAGAGCAGAAACCCAAAAACAGAGGCCTGAGGGACCACACTCACTGACCTCCAGGCAGAATACTTTCCATCTACAACCACTCTCTGCCTTCTGTCAGCCAGCCAATTCTGAATCCAGATAGCCAAATCTCCCTGTATCCCATACTTCCTGACTTTATGAATGAATCTACCATGGGGAACCTTATCAAATGACTTTCTGAAGTCCATATGCAGCACATCCACTGCTCGACTTTCGTCGACCTGTCTTGTTACCTCCTTAACAAACTCAATAAAATTTGTGAGCCATGACCTGCCCCTCACAAAGCCATGCTGACTACCTTTACCCACGCTGCGTTTTCCCAAATGGTCCAAAGTCATACCGCTCAGAATTCTTCCCAAAATATGTGGAGCCTTCGGAGAGTGCGCAGAAGACATGTATCAGGATATTTTCTGGATTAGATGGTGTGAGGTATAGGTGTAGTCCAGAAGATCTTGGTAGGAGTAAGTTACTGAAGATACTGGAATCTACACTTGAAACAAAATTGCTGAAGACCACAATGGGCCAGGGAACATCCATGCATAGAATGAAAGCTAAAGTTTCGATTCCAAATGACTGCAACAGAGTTTTGGAGTGTCCGAAGCTGAGGCGAGAGCTGATAGAAATCTATAGCATTGGAAGATTTAGAAAGTGAGTTGACAATCAGATTCTTTCTTCCCGGAGTTGATGCATCTAATACTAGTGGGTGTGCTTTTAAGGTGGGAGGGGGATAGTTCAATGGGGATATCGGTGGCAAATGTTTTAGACAGAGGGTGATAGGTGTTTGGAATGCCCTTCCAGACGTGGCGATGGAAGCCAACACGATGGGGATGTTACAGGGCTTTTAGATAAACATTACTATATGCAAGGAATTGAGGATATGCACCAAGGCCAGACAGAAAGGATTAGTTTAATTTTTTTTCATGTTCGACACAACATCATGGGACGTAGGGCAGGTTCCTGTGCTGTACGGTTCTCTGCTCTATGGATAACTGCAACTCTCCTTCCCAGGCAACATCCCAGTCAATCCCATCTGCACTCTTTCGACTTCTCCCAATTCCCTCAGCATTCTAGAGCTGCACAGTTTATGGCTGAAACCAATCTTATCACAGTTCCAGCTTGATGTTCTTTTCTTAAATTCAATGATTCGCCCAATAAAGGAAAGTATCCTAGATATTATTTTCAATGCTTCGTCCATCTGTCTTGATACCTTCAGGACGTACAAATCAATATCCCACTAATCTTTACAGTTACCCAAGGTCCTCTACTTCTTCATGTTTTCCCTTACACACTTTTTCTTGCTGAAGAACATCACCTCATATTTTCCAGAATGAGTTTCAGTTGCCATAAATCAGCGCATTTGAGTAGACAATCTATAACCTCAAGTAATCGAAGATTAAATTCCTCACCATTTATCGCCCCACCATGCTTGCATCATTAGTGAACTTGATGCTCAGCCCAAGTATATTCATGAATAAATCATTCATATAAACCGCAAATATCAAACGATCCAACATTGACCAGAGTCGTCCAGTTGGAAAACAACCTCTCAAACATAACCCTCCGTTTCCTAAAACTCAGCAAATTGTGGATTCACGTGCCTCCAAACTGGAGTTCTTATTTCATTTTTAGGTGTCTGAATTACGTCATAACTTTGAATGATTCAAGAAGTTCATAGAGAAGGTGAATAACAAAGATGTCCACACCCCACCTCACCGGAGTTTTTCAAAGAGTTAAGTTATATTGATTGTCTTTCTACAATATGAGTTGCTCCATAAGGTGAGGTGATACAGTTGTCTGAGGAGAAGTTTTATTCTAATATGCTGTTAACAATTAAGAAGCTGTCACTCGGGGTACAATATTGTGCACAGGTTCTGAAATTGTTTGATGTGCTCTTTGCATGTCGGGTTTTATTTCATGTACTCCATTCCACTAAGTTCAAGAGCTGGGAAATTTAAAGGATTCCCAGATTCTCTTTGAATATTTTCTTGAATGATTATTCGTGATGAAAGAATACCAATCCAGTTGTGTAGTAGATCAGTAATGGAAGTGCAGCAATGACGTGTATTCTTCAACTTTGTGATGGACACAGCAGAGTGAATTCCACAAAGAAAGACCAAGCGATCTATCGATAGAATAATTAATGTTTAAGAGTTACGATGTTGCCTAGCAAAGAAGGTCATTCAACTTGTCATGAGGGAATCAATCGTATTTCTTCAAAATCTGATGTTTATGGATTCAGCTGCAGTGTCTAAACGTATTCTGTCACCACAGAGACTGATATGACGCACTTGTCCTCACGTGTTGATCAAATATATGAAGGGATGCAGTTATGATCAGAGATAATCCATGGAGATTTCAATGGAAAGTTCAGCCAATTTACCATCTCGGATTTGACATCCAGGAGATTGTTTGCGTCTCAAAGTGACATATTATTACGTAGAAAGATGGAGAAAATGTTTGCTTTAATTGACTAAACGGTATACTCGTTGATTGTTGTCATTGGAGTTCCTGGTAAATAAAAACAACCACTGAAGTTGTGTGCTTCTGCTTCCGAGCTGATCATTTCTGGTTTTCGTTCCTCTGAAGGATGAATTACATTTATTGTAATGGCTGGCATTGCACGTATACTGGGTCATCGATGCGGTTTACTGCAGTTAAATGTGATAAAGAAATGCATTAGATTTATTCTGGTCAATGTATTTATATCCAGCTCACACGCGGCCTGACACGATTGCATTTATGCTTGAGTAATATTTATGAACTGTTGAATTCAATTTTAGCGCTCTTGTATCATTTCAAGACGTTATTTGCAATGTCCATATTTGCTATTGCAATTCGCTCATGTCACTGATTAGAATAGAATACCTCATACAATACGTTACCCCCACAATAGAATTGTACTGAATGTGAGCCACTGCATGCCAATAATTGAATGCTGCAGTAATACATGGCTGAGAGTGTCATCCAATGCAGAACTGTACTGAGTGTGACTAACCAACTCCAATGAGCGACCTAACTCAAGATGCCATACGATACTAAGAGTCCCAGGTTCTGGAAATTTTAACTGACTGTAGTTTACAAATTGGAGAAAAATATATGTTCAACATTTATAGTTCTTGTCGGCAACCCATTTACTATTGAATCATAGAAACAGAATTCACCACAACAGTATACAGGAAAGCCACACAAACAGACCAAGTCCTGAACGACGAAAGCAACCACCCCAACACACACAAAAGAAGTTGCATCAAGACACTATTCAAAAGGGCCACAACACACTGCAGTACACCAGAACTGCAAAAAGAGGAAGAAGAACACCTATACAATGTATTCACCAAAAACGGATACCCCCGCAATTTCATCAACAGGGATGCCTAAGGAAAAGACAACGGAACCAGGACATGCCGCAACCCAAAGTACTAGACACAACAACCATACATCAAGAGCATTTCTGAACTGACAGCCAGACTACTGCGACCACTATGACTCATAACAGCACACAAACCAACAGCCACTCTCAGACAACAACTCACCACAACAAAGGACCCGATACCCAGCATGAGCAAAACCAATGTAGTATACAAGCTCCCATGCAAGGACTGCACAAAACACTACGTAGGACAAACAGGAAGACAGCTAACGATCCGTATCCATGAACACCAACTAGCCACGAAACGACACGACCAGCTATCTTTAGCAGCCACACACACAGATGACAAACAACATGAGTTCGACTGGGACAACACTGCTATTATAGGACAAGCCAAAAAGAGAACAGCCAGGGAATTTCAAGACGCATGGCACTCATCCGCAGATTCAATCAATAAGCACATCGACCTGGATCCAATATACTGACCACTGCAACGGACAGCTGGAGCTGACAACCGGAAGCGGCAGATTCAAACCACTATAAATGCCGGAGGAAACATCACAGAAGCGCTTCACAGGAGGTTCCCAAGCACTGAAGATGTCACCTAGACAGGGGACGAAACGTCTGCAACACAGATTCCCAGCTCGGCGAACAGAACCACAACAATGAGCACCCGAGCTACAAATCTTCTCACAAAATGTATTATCTGAATTTTAACAGTTTCAGGAAAAGTGTGGTGCGACGAGACCTAGGTATTATGGTGGAATGTATGTTGAATTTTGGCATGGAGGTGCAGCAGGCAGTGAGGAAAGCAAATTGCACGCTAGCCCTCATAGCAAGAGCGGTGAGTATCGGCGTAACGCTGTCTTAGGAAGTGATTTGATACGTTGGTGGGAAGAATGGATTGGATGGGTGTGAAGGAGGCTGGGCAGGTTGGTCAAGTCAAAAGGGCGGTGTTGAGCTGGATGGTTTGACCTGTGATGAGATGGGAAGACGGGAGATGAGGGAAATGGTGAAATGGACATTGATTCCGTGCGTTTGGACGGTCCCAAGCAGAAGATGAGGTGCTGTTCTTTCAGTTGGCGGGAGGCTTTGATTTGGCCGTGAATGAAGGACAGAAAAGATTGATTAGACTGGGCTTGTATTTACTGGAATTGAGAAGAAATATATGAGCTCCCTATGGAGCTGGATACGCTAGATTCCGGAAAAGTGTTGCTGATGTTAGTGATGTTGATGAAGTCTAGAAGTAGGGATCAGAGTCTGATAATAAGGAGTATGCCAGTCAGGTTTGAGATGAGGAAGAATTTCAACTTTCAGAGAGTTGTGAATTGTGGAATTCTCTCCCATAGGATGTTGTTCCGGCCAGTTCATTTGATACATTCAAGTAGATATGAGGAGAGGTTGGTAATGAGATACTGAGGTTTAATGATCAGCCATGACTGTATCTTATGATGTTGCGGGCTGGAAGGACTGAATGCTCTACTTCTGCATCCATTGTCTAAATTTCTTTGTTTCTAATGCTGCGAATATGGTACTGCAATAGTAAGGACAGCAATACCCTTCATCTTTGTATGTTCAACGGCTATTGTCATCCCAAAGGCATCTGTTAACCCCTTTCTACAATATTACTTTCATACCCCTAGTGGCAGGAATTGTTTAGCCACTCGCTCTGCAGCTCATTCATGGTCAGTTCCATGAAGGTTCAAGCAAATGAGGCTGTTTTCGATCGTGCTGTCAAAATGGACATCCTGACCAACCCAGTCATCCTGAATGTACATGACTTATTTTTTAAAAAATGAACTAACAATATCGATGTGAATTTTCATTTGATATCTGGTTTGTCACGCAAGTAAATAGAAACCATGGGCCTGTATTTTTTTTCTGTAAACCGAGGCCTGTCAGCCTGTATTTGTTGAATGAATGCAACTAATGCTAATTATGAATAAACTAATTAATTCCTTTGTGGATTCATAAGTACATAAATGAGCTACTCTTCTATTTGCTATGTCCTCCGCCAGTCAGTCTCTTCCTGTTCCTACGTAATTCGCTGAGAAAATGGATAAAACAGTAATAATGCTGGTAAAAGAGTTTTACTACCCGATTATTGCAATTATCGGTATATCTGGTGAGTGATTACTGTATGTTTCTTGATATATGCGATGATATGGATGTGTTGGTGTTGAACTGGGATGGACAAACTCAGAAGTAAAACGACACCAGGTTATTTTCAGGTGTCTTCACACTAATTACGAGCAGTGCTCCAAAAGTTTGTGATTTCAAATAAACCCGTTTAACACTAAACTGATGTCGTCTGACTTATGATTATGTAAAATTGGCAATGACTATTGCATTTTTCCTACTACAAAACAGAAATGTCATGATTTCATCAGAATAAGGCTTCTAAATCCGCTCGTCAGGTGAGAAAACATTCTTTAGATCATGCTGCATCTGCCTTAATAAAATAACATTACTCCAGTTGTAATATTTTTGAAATTACTGCACAAATGTTTTAGTAGCGTTCCGTATCACTCTGTGCAGTTCAGACTGAGGTTATAATGGTATTTCAGGTATCCATGGCATTTATAAAATGGTAATGGGATGTATAAAATGTGCAGAGGAGATTTACCAGGATGTTGCCTGGAATGGAGAATAGGTCGTACGAGGATAGGTTGAGAGGGCTAGGCCTTTTCTCATTGGAACGGCGAAGGATGAGGGGTGACTTGATCGAGGTTTATAAGATGATCAGGGGAATAGAGTAGACTGTCAGAGACTTTTTCCTTGGATACAACAGAGTGTTACAAGGGGACATAAATTTAAGGTGAAGGATGGAAGGGATAGGGGGGTGGACAGGGGAAGGTTCTTTACCCAGAGAGTTGTGGGGGCATGCAATGCGCTGCCTGTGGGAGTGGCAGAGTCAGAATCATTGGTGACCTTTAAGCGGTAATGGAATAGGTACATGGATGGGTGCTTCAGCTAGGACAAATGTTCGGCACAACATCGTGGGCCGAAGGGCCTGTTCTGAGCTGTATTGTTCTATGTTCTATGTCTATGTATCACTTTCAGTGCAATGTCCAGATAATGACCTACATTGTGCAATTCTTTTTCATATTGATGCTCAGTAAATGGAATAAATTATTCTCAGCAAGTGCTTCGTAATAAATGGCAATCAGTTGTTAAAACATGTCTAATCTTGTCCTTCCTCCTTACAGCAAATGTGATGACACTTATAATTCTGTCTCGAAGGAACTGTGGTGTTTCTAAATGCATGTCGGTCTACATGGTAGCCATGGCCTCAGCGGATCTGATGATTATTTTCATCGACGTAATCTTATACCGCATTTTCAGTTTTCATTTTCCATTTTCATTCTTGACACATACTCCAGTGTGCAGGACGATTTTATACACGATGATTTCCAGTGTTGACTTGTCGGTTTGGTTCACAGTTTCCTTCACATTTGACCGTTTTGCAGCCATCTTTGATCCGAAATTTAAACGAAGATTCTGCAACGCAAGAAATGCTGGCGTAGTAATAACAACGTTCTCTTTTGTTAGTTTTCTCAAGAATATTCCGACTTTGTTCGCATATGAAAGCCAACAAATAATTAATGGAGTACAGTGGGGGTGCCAGTCAAGTGCGGATTTTTTTTTCTCACCACCAGGTATAGCTTTCGTTTGGTTTCACAGCACCTGGGTCGTTTGGTTTCCTTTTGCCCTGATTCTCCTGTTTAATTCTTTGACAATATGCTCTATTCTACTGGCCAATAGAATCCGCCAAGCCCTCAAAAGTTGTAGAAATAAAAATTGCAGTGATCCAGAGATTGAGAACCGGAAGAAATCCATCATTTTATTGTTCTCTGTGTCAGGTTGTTTCATATTGTTTTGGTTGACAGCTTCTGTGAGCTTTGTGTCAACTAGAATATCAAACACCACTTATTACAGAGGCGACTACAGTGATCCAGGATACATCGCCCATGAAGCAGGGACGTTGCTGAAATTTTTGATTTGTTTACAGAACCCATTCATTTATGTAATAACCCAGAGTAAATTCAGAAATGGACTGAAAAATATGATGAGATATCTCTGGCCCATTAATGCTGACACCAGTTGGGAAATGGAACTAAAATTAAAATAAAAATGCTAACAGATAAATTTCATTTGCATAGCTTTAAAAAAAATATCATTGCGTGTCTTGTTTTGTTGTGTTTCATAAAAGAAGCATGAATTATTTTCCTCATAGTTATTTCATTTTGTAACAGATGTTGTCTTTATTAGTTGAATTCCACTTCTCCAACCTGCTTACAGGTTCATCGTGACAGCAAAAGCAACATCCGCTGAAGTTCGCCTTTCAGTCCGTCAATTCTGCTCTGCCATTCAATGAGGTGATGTTTCGTATTTCCATCGTCTTGTCTTTTCTCCATGACCCCGGCTTTCCGAGAAAAATCTATTCCAAACAGAGGAGAAAAAAATTAAAATAACTTTGGATTGGACGTTTGGGCGAGAGAGGAAATTAGTTATATTCTGGATGCAGGAGTCCATTAAATCAATCTTTTTCTCGTTTATAAATTTATTACTGCAAGTGTTGTAATTTTCAATTTTGTCAGAAATATAAAATCATAAGAACTCGGAGCAGGAATTGGCTGTCCAGCCCTTCGAGCCTGCTTTGCCACTCAATAAGATTATGGCTTATCTTTTTTGTGGATTCATCTCCACTTACCCGCCTTTTCCCCATATCCCTTAATTCCTTTATTTTTCAAAAACACATCTACATTCTTTTTAATAGCGATTACTGAAGTGGCGGAAACTCCTTACCTGGACAAGGAATTCCAAAGCATAAAAACATTCTGGGCGAAGAAGTTCATTCTCAGTTCAATTCTAAGCCTATTTCCTCGAATCTTGAGGCTATGCCCTCTTGGCCTAGTTTTACCTCCCTATGGAAAGATCCTATCTATTTCTATTTTATTGATTCTCTTCATCATTTTATGTGTTTCTATAAGTTTCCCCCTTCATTCTGCTGAATTCCAATGAAGATAATCCAAATCTACTCAGACTGTCCTCATAAGCCAACCCCTCAGGCTCCAGAATCAACCCAGCGAACCTCCTCTGCACCCCCACCAGTGCAAACCCATCCTTTCTTAACTAAAGAGACCAAATCTGCACACAGTACTCAAGGTGTGTATCCATGACATTTTGTGTAAACGTTGAAGTAGATTTCAGTAGCGGTCTCATTCCCAAAGAGCAACAACCTACGTGATGTGTGTTTAATGGATGAAATCGAGGGAAACTGACAGAATTAACACAGTCTTCGAGCATTGGTTTACCTCAGTTGGCTGGATTGTTATTTTGCGAAACAGCATGTTATCGGCAGTATGTATTCAATTCCATCGCTGATCTGAGATTGCTGTGAAGCTTTCTTTCTCAACCTCTTACCTCGCATGAGGTATGCTGGCCCTCAGGTTAAATCACCACCTTACATTTCTAATGAGAAAGCAACACCTATGGTATGGTAATGGAGAAGCAGAATATCAAAATGCTGTCTCCATTAATTGTTCTTATTGATATCAGGGATTTTATTTTTGTTTGTGCAGAGTGTTGTGGTCGTGTATTTGTCTGTGAAAAACTCTGAAAGTAATCCAAAAGTTGCAAATATTTTCGGAAACTGTGCATACTTGGTAAACATTCAGGATTAAAATCGTGTAATTTAAGTCTTGTGTCAGATTGAATAGAAGGATGAACAGGGAAATTAGGTAACTTAGTAATCGAGAAGGAAGATGAATCCTGAATTCAGGAAATGGAATGATTATGATCTGAGGCGATCATCTTACAATATGCATTGTACACGAGTTTTAGTTTTAGACGCCCACTGTGAACTTTAGTGACAGTAGGCAACCTCAAAGTAGAATTTAAAGAATCATTACACACTTTCTGTTGAGTTGAGGGCAAATATTAATCACGGAGTTGTGTGTGCGTTGTGAGTTTATTCAAGTCTGAAATGCTGCGAACACTAAGATATTTCTAAAATGCAAGCAGAACCAATCTTACCTCCTGTGAGATATGACATAAATATCAATGAGATATCATTAGCTGCTCCATGACCACAGTGAAACAGATCACTGCGTGTGAGTTGCGAACTGTCAATGCAGCCAGTTTGTCAGTTTGTTGAAAACTTTTCAATTGCTCCACACTATATTTAAAAAGATAGGAGTACATGATGCTTAATTTTCCAAATGTGTCCATGGAAAACAAAAAAGCTCAGGGAGCAAAGGATTTTATGTCACCAGCTAACTCAAAATTAATGTCCAAAGTGATTTGTACCTAGAGCGAAGACATCTTTTAGACTTCATTTGCTCTGCCTTATGTTAGTTAACAGGCAGTTCTCGTTTTAGTTCCCACCAGTCTCCCACTTCGTGTTAAATGTGTAAAGTATTGAACGTTTTCTGGCTGTAGTTTGAACTCTTCGTCCTGGGCTATTTTCCAGTTTTGGCAGGAGGAATAAAAGTGTGCCAGGTTTTTTTTAAATAGACAGAGCCTAAGCCCCGGATGAAAGTGGGAAAATAAGTTACACTGCAAATACATTCAGCAAGTAAGAGAAGTAACCTGGCTTACGCCTCATGTTATGTCATGCATTGAGGGTGATGCTGTGCAGTCCTCTACAATTCCATTAACAAAGGTATCCCTTCAGACTCTTCAACATCTTACAAACCCTTCTGTCTCTGACTGCTGGAGAGGCCGATGATTGAAGTTGATTTGAAATGGATGCACAGGGCTTTATAGTTGACATGAAATGGCCAAAAATGGAAGTTGCTCAATATAGCAGGCTTTCATAGCCAGTCTTGTGTCTGTAACCAAAGTTATGGAATAAGAGAGTGAAAGGTCCCGTGGGATTCATAAAAGCGTCTCTGTAAGAAGAACTTCATCAAATTCCTGTATCCAGGAAACTTTCAACAGAAAAGCAGTTTTATAAAAAGTACCCTTGAAAGGATTAAGAGATACCTGGACATTAACCACACTGCCCAGTTTGCTATTTAGTAAAATGTGGAAGGGAACGTTTGGTTCTACAATAATCTGAAATTATTAGGAAATATTCTTCAGAAATGCAAACCTATAAACCGACTTCACAGCATGAAATTGAAGTCCTTAAGGGGATATCCGTGGTTTGAAAGAGAAAATCTTATTTTTGTTGTCAACTGGGACAAAATGAGCAATTCATGTAAACAGATAATCTCCAATAGAAAACCATAGCGTGGGAAGGAGTAGAGAAAAGTCATAAATCACAGTAACCATGCGGTGATGAAATAAACTGTTGAGGTTTTACGGATCACCAAACAGCTTTCTATGTCTGTAAATTTCTTGAGTAGATTGTTGCACACAAGCATCAATGGAATGATGATAAAGAAATTATAAGATAAAAGTGGGAGTGAATTCACGTACTGTTGTACAATCAGAATCCAAATAATGTTGCTTTAACGACTTGGTAGAGCCGTGAAACTGATTGAATTTCACCCTCACCAATGGAACTTGAATAGATATTGTCTTATTCAGTAAAGAAACTTTGCTCAGCTCAGAAGCGGGAAGGTTTATCTGAGAAATAAACTTCTGTTTAAAACCATCTTAAAGCATGCGAAGTGGAGGCGATGGCCTCATGATATTATTGCTGCATTTGTAATGCAGAGACCTCGAATAACTTCTGTGGATTCGGGTTAGTATCCCAACTCGACAATTGTTAGAATTTGAAATCTTCAAAATCTAGGATTGTGAGTCGAATATTGGAAAAACACATCTGGATCAGAGATGTCCTTTAAGAAAGGAAACTGACACCTTCTGTGGTCTGGCCTAATGGTGACTTCAGACCCACAGCAATGTGGTTGACTCTTAACTACTCTCTGGGCTATTAGGTTTGGACGATAAGTGTTAGCCGTGCCAGCGACAATCTTACCTCAAGAATGAACCAAACAAAACGGCACAAGTCATAAATTGCAGCTTCAAGACAGATAGACTTTGGGTGCTTGCTCACTCAGGGCCAAGGGAGAGAGATGCTGTCCCCAATTCATCAATCCTGTTACAGAGCTAAGGTCACTTTTTGTTGCAAGGAATCTTTAAAAATAGCTTTATACAAATTCGTAGCGATTACCATCCTTTTAATCTTGTGGAGTAAATATAATGTGCAATATAAATTACAGAACAGTGTTCGGAAGGTTCCTGAGGGATACGTAAGTACCCAGGTTACTGGCAAATTTCTGAGAAGGAATACAACTGCCTGGATTGGAATAGAGTCACCGAGTTATAGAATCATGGAGTCCTTCTGCTTGGTGACAGTTCCAAACTGATCCATGACGAACAAAATGTCTGTCCACAATAAACCCCTATCCCTGCAATTAGTCGATATTCTTTAAACATTTCATGTGCGTGTATTTGTAAAAATGACTTTTAAACACTGTTAATGCATCAACCTCAACCACTTCTACCGGTAGCTCATTCCATAAGCATGCCATATTGATTGAATTGGATTAAACGAGATGCAATGCAATATCCAAAAGACAGATGATAAAGGTGAATATAATGGGAAGAGTTAGCGGTGTCAGTCGTGTTGTCCATCATTGATTGTATGTTCACAGGATTGGATGTGTAAATTAATGAAATGTGGATAACAATGACATCCATGTTACTTGTAAATACTTATAATGTGAAATGTATAAAACTACTGTATCTGTCTTGGTAAAGGCAGAGTATCCTATAGAGGGACGTTTCCTACCCTGCATTGGGAAGGAGCTGCGAATGAATGTCCATTGTAGTACTAAACTCAGGACTCAGGATGCCTGTTTTTATCTTTCCCTTGAACATGCACCAATGTGAGTATGCTTTCCCTGAGCTATAGTCCCACCATAAACAGTTCAACCTCGTGCAGTCCCGTTGAAATGAGTAAGGAATTTGAAAACTGAACTTCAACCTAGATGTCGGATTGTAAATGCACTCTTTGTGTTTTCTCTAAGAATTAGATCGTAGAGTGGAATGAGAAAGACAGTTCAAGGCACCTCTGGGCTAAACCAATTAACTACTGGATTCTCTAGTGAATGAGAATGACTGAAAGAGAACTGGTGTGTTGCATACCTGAGGGACTTGTGGTCCAGGTGGAAAATCATGGAGCTTCAGGAAAAAATCGGAAAGTCGGAGGAGAGCGGGGCTGCTGTTTTGAAAGACATACCTCAGGGTATTTAAAATAATGTCTGGAAAAGATGCATTCAATTACTACGTTGACGAACACAACAGCATTTCAGTATCATTTCTGGTCCTTTAGACGCCCACCAGCCCTGCAGGACCCCACGAGCGTGGTTTCATTCTTGATGAGAGGGGTGGATTGTGAAAATCCATCGTGGGATTGATGGAATAGCATCTATTTTTTCATTTTTTTAAAAGTTTGCTTTCTTTGGTGAAACTGGTCTCTCATCCCTGTCTCAAATCTGCTTTCTTCTGCATCTCTCACGTTGTCTCTGCTTGTGTGCATCCCCTCTCAGCCCACCCCTTCCTGCTATTCTTTACGTTCTGTGTCTGACAGATTGTGTCTTTGTCTCTTTTCCTTTCAACCCTTCTGAAAGTCTGTTTCTCTGTTTCCCTCCAACTATCTTAATCTGTTCTTTCAGAGAGAAAGAGAGATGGGTTTTGGGGGAACAGAGACAGGGAGAGAGAGAGAGATATGCCTGGGTGAGATACAGTGAACAGTGGTTTGAAAGAGAAGAAGGAGGAGGCAACGAGGGAAATTCAAAAAGTTGCAGCTCGTGCGAGAGAGAACTGATGCGATCCAGATCGCGAACATTTGAGCAGAAGTGCAAGAACCTGCAATCCTGAGAGACGATGTTTTGAGTGGGATGAACAGTAAGTGTGAGCTTGGAAAGATTCAGTGATTAACCATTTCTGAAAACAACGATGTGACAAGAAGGCACAGTACTTTAGAAATTGACATATGTGGGATTAGATTAGATTAGATTACTTACAGTGTGGAAACAGGCCCTTCAGCCCAACAAGTCCACACCGCCCCGCCGAAGCGCCACCCACCCATACCCCTACATCTACATCTACCCCTTACCTAACACTACAGGCAATTTAGCATGGCCAATTCACCTGACCTGCACATCTTTGGACTGTGGGAGGAAACCCACGCAGACACGGGGAGAACGTGCAAGCTCCACACAGTCAGTCGCCTGAGGCGGGAATTGAAATCGGGTCTCTGGTGCTGTGAGGCAGCAGTGCTAACCACTGTGCCACCGTGCTTGTTTCGAATTATAATGCTTGATAGATGTGAAGCATGCCGGAGATGGGAATTTGAAGGAAAGTGCTGGATAGGCATTTAGGAAGAAGGATGCATATATGACCAAGGGAATATTGTGAGATCACACTGGGCTCTTTGCAGTCGTCTTTTCAACCTTTTTCGTGCTTTGCCCACGCAATGCTCACAACTCCAAACCTGTGGCAAAAAGACCACAGATCGTCTGAACTATATTAATGTTTTGACCAAATGTACAAATGAGTAAAAAGGCTTCACTGGCATGAGCTTTTGTCCGAAGATTACTCAAAGAAGAATAATTCTCTCTGTCTGTCTGTCTGCGCGTGTGTGTCTGTGTGTGTCTGTGTGTGTGTGTCTGTGTGTGTCTGTGTGTGTGAGAGTGTGCGTGTGTACATGTATGTGAGAGTGTGTGTGTCTCTGTGTGTCTGTGTGTGTGAGTGTGTGTGTGCGTGTGTGTGTGTGAGTGTGTGTGTCTGTGTGTGAGAGTGTGCATGTGAGTGTGTGCGTGTGTGTGTGTTTGAGTGTGTGTGAGTGTGTGTGTGTCTGTGTGTGTGAGTGTGCATGTGAGTGTGTGCGTGTGTGTGAGAGTGTGTGTGTGTCTGTGTGTGTCTGTGTGTGTGAGTGTGTGTGTGTGTGCGTGTGTGTGTGTGTGAGTGTGTGTGTCTGTGTGTGAGAGTGTGCATGTGAGTGTGTGTGTGTGTGTGAGTGTGCATGTGTGTGAGTGTGTGTGTGTCTGTGTGTGTGAGTGTGCATGTGAGTGTGTGTGTGTGTCTGTGTGTGTCTGCGTGTGAGTGTGCGTGTGTGTGTGCGTGTGTGCGTGCGTGTGTGTGCGCGTGTGTGTGAGTATGTGTGAGTGTGTGTGTGCGTGTGTGTGAGTGGGTGTGCGCGCGTGTGTGTGCGTGTGTGCGTGTGTGTGAGTGTGTGTGTGCGTGAGTGTGTGTGTGTGAGTGTGTGTGCGTGTGTGTGTGAGTGTGTGCGTGCGTGCGTGTGTGTGTGCGTGTGTGTGTGTCTGTGTGTGTGTCTGTGTGTGTGAGTGTGCGTGTGTCTGTGTGTCTGTGTGTATGAGTGTGCATGTGAGTGTGTGCATGTGTGTGTGTGTGTGAGAGTGTGTATGTGTGTGTCTGTGTGTGTCTGTGTATGTGAGCGTGTGTGTGCTATACAGGTAAAGGGGGACGACCGGATACTGAGCCTGAAGAACGGATACATTACAGATAAATGAGTCTTTATCAATTTAACTGAAATTAACGCCTACAGGGCCATAATGATCAGCGCTGGTTCACAACTATTTGCTACCTTTCTCAAAGGTTTCAATAAATGGAGAAAACATAATCAAAATAAGTTCGTCAATGACGTGAAGATAGGCAGGAAATTAAGTTGTCAACAGGAGGTAGAGAGTCTATATTCGATAAGCAATGGAGAGTAATTAGGCAGATGGAATATACATACATAACTGTGAATTTGTGTTTTTTCATGAAGTCGAAAAGGCTGTACGTTATAGCAACGGTGAAATTACGGGAGTTAGTGCAACAGTGTGCACTGGAAGGCACCCTTTGACATGTTCCAATATCAGAAGTGTTACTCCATCTCCTTGATAGTCTCCATCCTGATGCTCCCAGTGGTCCCATTGCTCTCAGTGCGCACGGGATATTTTGATGTGGTTGATTGGCGGTGGGGAGCGGTGAGGGGGAGGGTATTTTGAATCGTGTATCAAAGGGACGGCCTTTATTCAGGAGGCCATTGTTTATTTCTACCTGGAGACATGAAGACGATGGACATGGCTGACTGCTTCTGAATGAAGAGGCTGTGGAAGCTGCCTGGACAGTGGGTATTCACCAAAATGATGAACTGTGCATGGTCACTCTGCAACAGTAATGGACAGATAAAGGGTCTAATCAGAAGAATTGGAACATAACACAAAGGCATTGCCAGATCAACTGAAATGGTTTAGTTATATCACATTCTCAATTCACCTTACAAAACTGGCACAGGCATCTTAAAACCAAAGGAGAGATCTGTTCAGCACAGAGCACTGTGTAGACCAAGCTCTGATTCGTCCAACCAAGCAATCTGCCCAGTGTGGAACACTATGTGGACTACACCAGTACATTGTTCTTTCAAACCGGACTAGCGATCTGTCCAGCACGGGGAGCTATGGATGCCACAGCAGTACATTGATCTGTAAACATGGCAACACATCTGACCAGCACTGGGAGCAGCACAGAGCACAGTGGTAGAATTGTATCCAGGGCGCTCTGACATTTGGAAAAGATTGAGATTGATTTTATTGTATTTTCTCTAACTTTAAATGTCTTTTAATGTACTCTTCAAAATTATACTGAGATTTCAGTGTACAGTCCGTAAACAAACAGAACTTGCAGCATTAGTTGCAGCAACGGGTATGTTCACGTCTTTCTGTTAACATCTCAGGGACAACATTTCAAGGAATCAGAAAAACCTGTTCTGAGTTTCCAAAGTCATTATTTGAAGAAGGAAGGAGCCGTGAAATGTCTTAAATGATGACAGCAGAGTAGCAATGTTCCAGTTGGAGTACATCTGCTCTGCCTTCTCTTACTCTATATCACTTTTTTCGCTATTTTCTGTAATGTTCTTGCAGCAAATTTTTAAATGTTTAAAGTTACTCGGAAGAGAATGTAGGAGATGAGTGCCAGACTGCAGGCTGGCTCAGGGAGGCAAGACACCCAGCTTTGAAGCTGGGTGGTTGATTGGCAGTGGGAAACCGTGGTCTGGGGATTCGGCTCAGTGCTTGTACAGACTCATGTGTAAAAACTGCGAGTCAAGAATATTCCTTTTCATTCCTGTTTATTCTAGCACTGGACAATCATATAGTATTCTTCCAAATGGGAAAAAACTGATTACGTTCCTCTACATGGGTATAGAATCTCCACAGTGTTGGAATTGGCCCTTCAGCGCAATAAGTCCACACCAACCCTCCAAACATTTGCCGTCCCAGTAAGTCTATTAGTTTCAACGGACTTCTGGAAAAGGATAGGGCTGGTCAATGTTATAGATTGGCGTAAGGTCAGTTTTGATACTATTAGATTCCCTGCATTATCAAAACAGGCCCTTCAGCCCAACACGTCCACACCGACCCTCTGAGAGTAACCAACCTACACCCATTCCCCTACCCAACGTTTACAAGTGACTAAGGCAATTAACACTATGGAGAAAGTGAGGACTGCTGGAGATTCTGGAGTTCAGAGCTGAAAATGTGTGGCTGGAAAAGGGCAGCAGGTCAGGCAGCATCCAAGGAGCAGCAGAATCGAGGTTTCGGGCATGAGCCCTTCCTGATGCCCTTCCGAAACGTCGATTCTCCTGCGCCTTGGATGCTGCCTGACCTGCTGCGCTTTTCAAGCAACACATTTTCAGCACTTAAGACTATGGGCAATTTAGAATGGCCAATTCATCAGTCCTGCATATTTTTGGATTTTCGGAGGAAACCGGAGCACCCGCAACAAACCTACACCACTCAGACACGGGAAGTATGTGTAAACTTCAAACAGATAGTCAGACGAAATTGAAATCGAATCTGTTTTGCTGGCACTGTGAGGCAGCAGTGTTAACCACTGAGCCACCGTGCGACCGAAAAGGGGGTTGAATTTCAGAAACTGGCACTTAGATAGGAGTTCAAAGCTATATTTTCTGAATAATGCGATCAAGGATAGTCAGCATGGTTTTGAGAAGGGCAGGTCGTGCCTCACAAACCTTATTGAGTTCTTTGAGAAGGTGACTAAGGAAGTGGACGAGGGTAAAGCAGTAGATGTGGTGTATATGGATTTTAGCAAGGCGTTCGATAAGGTACCCCATGGTAGGCTACTGCAAAAATTACGGAGGTATGGTATTGAGGGTGCATTAGAGGTTTGGTTTAGGAATTGGCTGGCTGGGAGGAGACAGAGGGTAGTAGTTGATGGCAAAGTTTCATCTTGGAGTGCAGTTACTAGCGGTGTTCCACAAGGATCTGTTTTGGGACCATTGCTGTTTGTCATTTTTATAAATGACCTGGAGGAAGGGTTAGAAGGTTGGGTGAGCAAGTTTACGGATGATACGAAAGTCGGGGGAGTGGTGGACAGCGAAGAAGGATGTGGCAGGTTACAGCGGGATATAGATAAGTTGCAGAGCTGGGCAGAAAGGTAGCAAATGGAGTTCAATGTAGCTAAGTGTGAAGTCATTCACTTTGGTAGGAGTAACAAGAAGATGGATTACTGGGCAAATGGTCGGCTACTTGGTAATGTGGATGAGCAGAGGGATCTTGGTGTCCATGCACACAGATCTGTGAAAGTTGCCACCCAGGTAAATAGTGCTGTGAAGGCGGCATATGGCGTACTGGGCTTTTATTGGTAGAGGAATTGAGTTCCGGAGTCCTGAGGTCATGTTGCAGTTGTATAAGACTCCGGTGCGGCCTTATCTGGAGTATTGTGTACAGTTTTGGACGCCATACTATAGGAAGGATGTGGAGGCACTGGAACGGGTGCAGAGGAGGTTTACCAGGATGTTGCTTGGCATTGTAGGAAGATCGTATGAGGAAAGGCTGAGGCACTTGGGGTTGTTTTCATTGGAGAAAAGAAGGTTTAGGGGCGATTTGATAGAGGTGTGCAAGATGATTAGGGGTTTAGATAGGGTTGACAGTGAGAACCTTTTTCCGCATGTGGAGTCAGCTGTTACTAGGGGACACAGCTTTAAATTAAGGGGTGGTTGGTATAGGACAGATGTTAGGGGTAGATTCTTTACTCAGCGGGTTGTGAGTTCATGGAATGCCCTGCCAGTATCAGTGGTGGACTCTCCCTCTTTATGGTCATTCAAGCGGGCATTGGATAAGCATATGGAGGTTATTGGGCTAGTGTAGGATAGGTAGGCTTCGGTCGGCGCAACATCGAGGGCCGAAGGGCCTGTACTGCGCTGTATTTCTCGATTATCTATGTTCTATGTTCTATGAATTAACGAGAATTTATTGGAAGAGCAGAGTTAAAACGGCAGGATGAGCAGCTGCAATGGCTGATGCTTATGTATTGGTCCATAAAGTAAAGTTTGGCTTCCAAAATAAATTTTATTCTGTGACAGATGGAAATTGGGGAAGAACAATTCCTCACATGGAAAGGGTAAGGTAAATCTTGGTGAATATCATAAGGATAACTTGCCACATGGTGAAAAGGAATCCCTTGAACGGGACAGAGAAGTTTAAACGCTCCGGTGTTTTCTCTGCAATTATGTAGGGCACCTGAAATCAAAGTATTGGTGCGTTAGTAAAAGCACTGAGAAGCCAGATGTCGGAAAACAAGATAAGCCAGTGAATTTTGTTCGAGTGGTAATAGAAAGCACAGTGGAGGCGAGAAAGCGGCACCAGACTATACAAGCTGGTCGGCATTTGGTGAAGGAGGAAGTGCCAGACGTTCTTAATCTGTATACCTGCGAAAGTAAAGGAGCAGCAGACAAACAGGTCACAATACACAGGACATATGATCCTCCCAATCTGAGACGATGAAAGATGAGGAGGTATGCACCTCTGAAGGACTATTGCGAGAAAAATGTACTCGTATCGATGAGATAAGAAACGCTCAACTATGTAAACTAAGGCGAAAGTTTCTAGTCAAGAGTGGAGAAGTCATGGTGGGAATACTGGACAAACTGTCAACTCCAGGAATACAACTTGTCACTGCTAATGATCTAGCTGGTTCACAAGTAGGAGAGCTGGTGGCCTTAAATGCATCTACTTCAATGCAAGGAGTATAGTGTGTAAGGCAGATGAACTTAGCGTTTGGATTGGTGCCTAGGAGTATGATGTAATTGCAATCACAGAGTCTTGGTTAAAGGAAGGGCATGATTGGCAGCTAAATGTTCCAGGATATAGGCACTTCAGACAGGACAGGGAGGGAAGTTAAAGAGGGTGTGGATTTCCAGTGCTGGTCAGGGACGTTATCGTGGCGGTGCTAACCAAGGACACTATGGAGGTCTTGGGGAATGAGGCAGTATGGGTGGATCTGAGAAATAAAAAGGGGGCAGTTACATTGTTGGGGTTGTATTATAGGCCTCCCAACAGTGTACGTGAGGTAGAAGAACTAATAGGTAAACAGATTATGGAAAGATGCAGAGGCAATAGGGTAATGTGATGGGAGATTTTAATTTTCCCAACATTGACATGGATACACTTCGAGTCAGAGGTCTGGATGGGGTAGAATTTTTAAGAAGGGTCCAGGAGAGTTTTCTACACGCTGCCATCCACTCCCTCCACTCCAATACCGACCATCAAGCCAGCAGATAAAGAGGGCGCAGTAGTAGTCTGGCGCACTGACCTCTACACCGCTGAATCCAGATGCCAATTGGAGGACACCTCCTCCTATCGCCCCCTCGAACATGACCCCACCACATCACCAAACCATCATCTCCAAGTCCATACAGAACCTCATCACATCAGGAGATCTCCCACCCACAGCTTCCAAACTCATTGTCCAGAAACCCCGCACTGCCCGGTTCTACCTCCTTCCCAAGATCCACAAGCCTGACCACCCTGGCTAACCCATTGTCTCAGCGTGCTCCTGCCCCACTGAAGTCATCTGTACCTACTTCCTATCCCCCTCGTCCAGGAACTCCCCACTTACATTCGAGACACCACCCATGCCCTCTACCTCCTCCAAGATTTCTGCTTCCCTGGCCCCCAACGCTTCATCTTCACCATGGCTATCCAATCCCTCTACACATCCATTCGCCATGACGAGGGTTTCCAAGCCCTTTGTTTCTTCCTCTCCCGACGTCCTCAACAGTACCCTTCCACCGACACTCTAATTTGTTTGGCTGAACTGATCCTCACCCTTAACAATTTCTCCTTCGAATCTTCCCGCTTCCTCCAAACCAAAGGGGTAGCCATGGGCACACGTATGGGCCCCAGCTATGCCTGTCTCTTTGTTGGCTTCATAGAACAGTCCATCTTCCGTAATTACACCGGCATCACTCCCCACCTCTTCCCCGCTACATTGATGACTGCATTGGTGCCACCTCATGCTCCCACGAGGAGGTTGAGCAATTCATCAACTTCACCAACACATTCCACCCTGACCTTAAATTTACCTGGACCATCTCTGACTCCTCCCACACCTTCCTGGACCTATCCATCTCCATTAATGATGACCGACTTGACACCAACATTTTTTTACAAACCCACCGACTCCAAAAGCTACCTGGATTACACCTCTTCCCACCCTTCCTCCTGTACAAATGCCACCCGAATTCCCAATTCCTCCGCCTCCTCCATATCTGCTCCCAGGAGGACCAGTTCCACCACAAAACACACCAGATGGCCTCCTTCTTTAGAGATCGCAATTTCCCTTCCTACGTGTTTAAAGATGCCCTCCAACGCATCTCGTCCACACCCCGCAACCCAGCCCTCAGACCCCACCCCTCCAACCGTAACAAGGACAGAACCCGCATATGATGCTCACCTTCGACCCTACCAACGTTTGCATAAACCAAATCATCCACCGACATTTCCGCCACGTTCCAAACGGACCCCACCACCAGGGATATATTTCCCTCCCCACCCCTTTCTGCCGTTCCCACTGTGACTACCTGGTCAGGTCCACGCCCCTCAACAACCCACCCTCCCATCCTGGCACCTTCCACTGCCACTACAGGAATTGCAAAACCTGCGCCCACACCTCCTCCCTCACCTCCATCCAAGGCCCTAAAGGAGACTTCCACACCCATCACAGTTTTACATGCACATCCACCAATATCATTTCTTGTATCCGTTGCTCCCGATACGGTGTCCTCTACACTAGGGAGACTGGACCCCTCCTAGCAGAGCGCTTTCGGGAACATCTCTGGGACACCCGCATCAATCAACCACACACCCCTGTGGCCGAACAGTTCAACTCCCTCTCCCACTCTGCCGAGGACATGGAGGTCCTGGGCCTCCTTCACTGCCGCTTCCTCACCACCCGATGCCTGGAGGAAGAACGCCTCATCTTCCGCCTCAGAATACTTCAACCCCAAGGCATCAATGCGGATTTCACCAGTTTCCTCATTTCCCCTTCCCGCGTCTCACCCCAGTTCCAAACTGCCAGCTCAGCACTGTCCCCATGATCTGTCCTACCGGCCTATCTTCTTTTCAACCTACCCACTCCACCTTCCTCTCTGACCTATCACCTTAATCACACCCCCATCCACCCATTTTACTCTTTGCTACCTTCTCCCATCCTCCTCCCTGACCTATCCCCTTCATCCCCACCCCCACTCACCTACCGTACTCTATGCTAATTTCTTCGCACACCCACCCTCCTCTCACTTATCTCTCCACTCTTCAGCCACTCTGTCTGTATTCCTGATGAAGGGCTTTTTGCCCGAAAAGTCGACTCTTCTGCTCCTCGGATGCTGCCTGAGCTGCTGTGCTTTTCCAGCACCACTCTAACCTAGACTCTAGTTTCTAGCATCTGCAGTCATTGTTTTTACCTCGTTGATATTAACTCTACTGTGAATCCTCTCGCAAGGATGCCTGCCTTGAAGAAGTTTTCCTCCTCTCTCTACAAAAAACAACGAGAGCAATATGTCAATAGCCCGACGAGGTAAGTAACCATATTGGACCTGGTATTGGAGAATGAGCCAGGACAGGTGGGAAAAGTTGCGGTGGAGGATTTCTTTGGGAACAGTGAACACAATTGTGTAAGTTTTAGAATACTCGTAGACAAAAATGAGAGTGGTCCGAAGGGAAGAATACCAAACTGTGCCGAGGCCAAATATATCAAATTTGGCAGGAGCCCGGAAACGTAGATTGAACAGCTATTTGAAGGGAAGTCCACATTTGAGTGGGAGGCGTTCACAGATAGGTTAAAGATAGTGCAGGATAGGAATGTGTAGAAGGCAAAGGATAGGAAAAGCAAGGTTTGTGAACCGTGGATGACAGGAAAAGATGTACGACTAACCAAGAGGAAAAGGGAGCGTCATAAGGGAGCTACATAAGGGAGCGTCTAGGCAGCTGAGAACAGAATAGGCCCTTGAATAATATCGGAAAAGTAAGACAAGACTTACACGAGGAATCAATCGGGCTAAATGGGGTCATGAAATAGCGTTAGTGAGCAGAATTAAAGAGACTCCTAAAGCATTTTATTGTTATATAAGAAGCAAGCGGGTAACGAGAGAAAGAATTTGCCCACTGAAGGATAAGTAAGGAAGGTTGTGTGTCGAACCTGAGAGAATTGGTGCGATTTTGAATGATTATTTTGCATCAGTGTTCACTGAGGAGAGAAAGATGCGGAATCTTGAGATTAGAGAAAGAAGTTTGATTAGTCTGGATCACGTTGACATAATTTGAGAAGATGTGTTGGGTAGGCTAGAGGTAATTGAGGTGGAGAAATCCCAAGGACCAGATGAGATCTATCCCAGGTTGCTGAGGGAGGTGAGAGAGGAAATAGGTGGGGCCCTGACAGACATATTTGTGGCATTCTTAAATACAGATGAGGTGTGGGAGGACCGGAGATTTGCCCATGTTGTCCCCCTGTGCAAGAAAGTTAGTAGGAATATTCCAGGTAACTACAGACCACTGAGCCTGACGTCGGTGGTGGTAAAGTTGCTGGAGAAGGTACTGAGGGATAGAATCAATTTATATTTAGAAATGAATGGGCTTATCAGTGATAAGTAACATGGTTTTCTGCGGGGGAGATCGTGCCTTACCAACTTAATAAAGTTTTTTGAGTAAGTGACCAAGTTGATAGATGAAGGGCTGTTGATGTCATATACATGGACTTTAGTAAGGGGTTTGATAAGGTTAACCCATGGTAAACTAATGGAGAAAGTAAAGTCACATGGTATGCATGGTGGTCTAGCTATCAGCATAAATAATTAGTTGAGCAACACGAGACAGAGAGTAGCAATTGAAGGGACTCTCTCGAAATGGAGAAAGGTAACCAGTGGTGTTCCACAGGGGGTCAGTGTTGGGGACACTGTTGTTTGTAATATACATAAATGATCTGGATGAGGGCACTGTTTGTATGATCAGCACGTTTGCAGATGACACGAAGATTGGTGAGCAATAGAAAGCATAAAGGACTGTCAAAGAATACAGGAGGATATAGATAGACCGGAGAGTTGGGCAGAAACGTGGCAGATGGATTTAAATCCAGACAAATGTGAGGTGATGCATTTAGGCAAGACTAATTCCAGAGCGAATTATACAATGAATGGAAGAGCTTTAGGAAAGGTTGATGGGCAGAGATCTGAAAGTGCACGTCAATTGTACCCTGAAGGTTGCTGCATAGGTGGATAGAGTGGTCAAGAAGGCATATAGTACTCTTGCCTTCATTGAACAAAAGAGCTGGCAAGTTATGTTAGAATTGTGCAAGACATTGGTTCAGTCGCATTTAGCATATGTGTACAGTTCTGGTCACCACATTACCAAAAGGATGTGAACGCTTTGAAGAGGGTGAGGAGAAGGTTTATGAGGATGTTGCCTGGTATGGAGTGCACTAGTTACGAAGAGACGGTGAGTAGGTTACGTTTGTTTTCATTAGAAAAAAGAAGATTGAGGGGGTAACTGATTGATATTTACAAAATAATGAAGGGTATAGACAGGGTGGAGAGAGACAAGCTTTTTGCCAGGGTGAAGAATTCAATAAGGAGAGACCACGCTTTCAAGGTGAGAGGTGAAATGTTTAAGGGGATACACACGGCAATTACTTCACACAGAATGTGGTGTGCGTCTGGAGTGCGTTCCCAGCAAACATAGTAGAGGCAGGCACGGTAGATTCATTTAAGATGCGTCTGGACAGTTGCATGAGTAGGTGGGGAGCAGAGTGATATAGATGCTTAGGGATTGGTCGACAGGTTTAGACAGTTGCTTTGGATTGGCTCAGGCTTGTAGAGCCGAAGTGCCTGTTCCTGAGCTGTAAACTTTCTGTGGTCTTTGTTCTTTGCTGTCCACTCTGGTGGAAAGCCAGTGGAAAAACAACCAAATTAACTATTGCAGGACACTTGTCCTGTGATTTTCTGGATGGTTTGATAACGAGGTCACAAAGTCACCTGTTGAAACAAGTGAGATCAAAGTGTATAGATAAGGAAGTTGAAGTGGAATAAGGAGAGACTCTGTTTGATCAGATGATTGAGACAAACCAGGTGCGGGATAGATGACACAACAGACATCTTTAGCTCAGATATATGCTCTGAGTTACCACAGAAAGCTAAAAGATTAAAGCAAATTTATTACAAGGCATACACAGTGAAAGACTTTGAATGCATTCCTGAATACTATTACCTTTACAATGACGTCTTAATGAGGAATGGAGGCCATCACATATTCAGACAGATGAGAAATGGGCAGAGGTTCATCAAATAGTATTGTCAGTTGATTAATGGAAGGGCGTGTTCTGAGCGGCGCATGAGTTATCACTGGGGTTACTTAAGAGTGAGATGAACTCAAGCTAAAATACAAAGACATGTTTTATTGGCCTGGATTGCACAAGGGTGAAGCTGAATTTTGCTCAACATGTCATATGTGACAGGTAATTGTAACGCACAAGCAGTAATAAAACCAGTACCTGTAATCCGTTTTTCTGCATTCGATGAACTTTTTTGCAAGAGTCTTAATTGATTGCTCCCACAACGTCAAACCAAAACAAAAACGAATCAGCATTTGCTAAAAATAATAGATGTCTCCACTTGATTTCCAGAGGACGTTTCATTGCGCAGAATCACAACTAAAAAGGTTGTGGTGGAATTACCCAACCTTTCCCAAGATACGGACTGCCCACAGAGATAGAATCAGATTATGGTCAAATTTTATATCAAAAATTTTCAAGAAAGTTACTAGACAAAGAAAATAGAATATTACAGAGTAATGCAGGCCCTCGATGTTGCGTCGACCTATAGACTCAAACTGAAACCCATATAAAGTAACTCCTTCTAAAAATCGTTCTTGTTTTTGTTAATACCCACTGCCTCATTTAATGTTTTTGCTAAAACTTGGGTAAACAATCCTTAGTATAACGTGGAACATTACAGCACAGTACAGGTTGTTCAGTCCTTGATGTTACACCGACCTCTGAAATCGACCTGAACTCCATCTAATCTACAGTATTCCATTGTCATCCATATGTTTACCCACTGACCATTTAAATGCCCTGAATGTTGGTGAGTCCCCTTCTGTTGCAGGCATGGCATTCCACAACAATGCTACTCTCTCAGTAAAGAACCGACCTCTGACATCTGTTCTATATCTGTCACCCCTCAATTTAAAGCACCCCTTCGTGATTGCCATCACTATACGAGGAAAAAGACTCTCACAGTCCACCTTATCAAAACCTGTGATTATCTTTTGTGTCACAATTGAGTCACCTCTCAATCTTCATATTTCGAAAGAAAACAGCCTCAAGTTCCTCAGCTTTCCCTCATAAGACCTTCCCACCATACCAAACAACATTCTACAATCTCCTTTGAATCCTCTTCAAAGCTTTCACATCCTCCCCATAATATGGTGACTAGAACTGTATGCAATACTCCAAATGCAGCCGCACCAGAGTTTGTTTTTTTTTGCAGCTGCAACATGATCTGATGGCTCCGAAACTCAATCCTTCAATCAAAAAAATCTAAAAAAAAACCCTGTGCCTTCTTAACAATCCGATCAACCTGGGTGGCAACTTCCAGAATTCTATGTACATGGACACCAAGATATCCCTACTCACGTCCACTACCAGGAAGCTTACCATTATCCCAGTCCTTATTCCAGTTGCTGTCGAAAAGGTTTTCCCTTCACACGTTCCGCATAATCATTCATTTGTCTCCTTTGTCCCAGATCTGCAGCTTATCTATTCCCATCTGTAACGTACAACATTCTTCAACACTAACCACAACTCCACCGACTTCACTGCCATCCGCAAATTTACTAACCCATCCTTCTGTGCACTCATTCAGGTCATTTTTAAAGATGACAAACAGTCGTGCCCCAAAGAAATGCAAGAACAAAAATGCCAGACTCTTTAGATGCAGCTTGTTGCAACAGACATTCAATTTTAAAATTGTGTGTGTAGCAGGTCGAGAAAACATGATTGCCGATACATTATCAAACAATAAGTAGTGAAGGCGCTTCGAGGCAGCAGAAAAATAGACTGAAAGAAACTATAGTAGTGCATGTTTTCATGATTATTGTAAGTATGTATATGGGTGTTGTAGTGTACTAACAATTTGGATAAAGGGGTTTCAAAATTAAGTCATCTTTGCATATTGATGGTCTTTTTTTTAAGGGGGCACTTGTGACGATCCTGTTTCTTTATGGTTATGGTGTCCATGGCTTTTTTTCAGTAAGTCATAAAAGACACCGAATACAAAAAGACAGAACTTGGAAGGATTTTATGGCTAGTTTAATGGTAGAAATCAGATATTACTTCAGATAAAGGATTTCAAGTGCATTTAAAGAAAGAGGGATTGGCCAGTTCTTCCAGATCAGCTTTTACTCTGGTTTACTGTTTAGCTGTAGAGTTGTACAAGCAGCTGGAGCTAAAGAAACTCTCGGCCGTTTGGAGTTTCTCTGTGGTTTTTCTCTTGTAATATCCTGTGTTTGATTTTCTCTTTTGTCTTAATGGGCGTTTAAGAGGATTTTTGGGAGTATTTGGAACAACTTCATTGAGTTGGTAAAATCAGTTGCTTTTCTGGATAGGTTAAGTTAATCTGCATTCTGTTCTCTCTTATTTGTGTTTCATTCTCTAGTCTTGTAAATAAATTCTATTTTGTTTAAAGTAAAGTGGTTTGACCAGCTGCATCACTCCTGGAGTATCCAGGTTACACATGCTTAACACATCTAGTAATTTTAGGGTCAGGGCTATTTTCTTGAAATATTATGAGGGTGCCCCGCCTAGTCCATATAAAGGGGCAAGAGATAAATTTGGAAAATAGGGCTAATTAGAATCAAAAGATATTCTGCAAAAGAGAAACCAGAGAGAGAATAGCCACCTATGTGTGGAACCACATGAGAAGAAGTAGGTATATTAGTTTTATTGTCACATGTACTCACAAGAGGACAATGAAAAGTTTACAACTCGACACTTACCAAGCAATCTTGGTAAAGGTACCCTGCCCACAACTCCACTTTCCCCGCAGTACAGAATCGTGTACAAAGCAGAACATTAAGGAAACGAAGTTCAAATATAAAACACTATAGTCCTTCCTTTAAACATGTAAAAATAAAGAAACATAGTTAACATTTCAAAACAGACCAGAAGCGTCTGGCCAAGGTGAGTTCACACTGCTCACAAGGATTCAACATCCTCCACTCCACTGTCTTACAACCTGCTTCTATCCGACTGGTGAGCTCCTCCACACATATATCGCGTCGCTGTTTACTGTGGTGAAAGGCATGGAATCGAGGGAACTCAGGGAAATAAATACATATAAGGATGTTTTGAAACAAGGCCGCTTTACACAAGAGGAATCGCTGGAGGTCTTAAAATGTATAACCGTACATGAATACCCAAGAAATGATCAAGTGTATCCTAGGTCATTTTGGGAAGTTAGGGAAGAAATTATGGAGGCCATAGCTGAGATATTTGTATCATTCCTCAGAGTTCTCACGAAGGATCACTGGAGTAGAAAGAATAACTCTCATTTCTCTGCAAAGATACTGTCGGACCTGCCGAACTTTTCCAGAAATTTCTGTTTTTGTTTCTGACTTACAGCATCGGCAATTCTGTCAGTTTTTATTTATATCATTGACAGCCACGGGTGAGGTGCTGGAGGACTGGAAGACAGCTAATGCTGTACCATTAGTTTTAAATAGACTGAGAAAGCCAGGGAACTACAGACTGGTGAGTCTGATGTCAGTGGCGGGTAAATGTTTAGAGGAGAATCTGAGGGACACGAAGGGTCTGTTTGTATATTGCAGGAATCGAAGTGTCCATGATTCCATTAACCTACATGCATTGGAAAGGCAAGGACCCATTTGCAATAGTTAGCACGACTTAAGACTTGGTAAAACGTGTCTCACAATCTTGAGAGGTGACCAAAAGGATGGATGAAGGTAAAGCAGTTGCCTTCGTGCACGTTAGTGAGGCCCAACAGACTTTGGCATGTTAAACTGTTTAATAAGGGTAGATCAAATGAAATCAGGAAGAGCTAGCCAATCAGATACAAAATTGGCATAACAGTAGGAGACAGACGATGCTGGTAGAGATTTGTTGTTTCAACAGGAGGCCAGTGACCAGCGGTGCATAACAAGGATCGGTGCTTAGTCCACTTTTGTTCATTATTCTTATCAATGATTTGGATGAGAATATAGAAAGCAAGGATAGTAAGTTACTAGACGACACGAAAGTGGTTAGTGAGAATCAAAAGATATTCGACAAGGACATTAACATATATTGATGTGGTCCAGTAGAGCGTGAAGATGGTTTCTGAGAGGACATCTAAAACTTGATAAGCTGGGGCAGTGGGCCGAGGAATGGCCGATGGAGATCATGCTTATCAATATGAGGTGGTCCATTCCGTTAGACAAATCAGGGCAGGATTTAACAGTTAACTGTAGGGCCCCGGGGTAACTTATCGAACACAGAGGCCCTGGGATGCAGGTACATAATTCCTTCAAAATGAAATCAGAGGGAGACAGGGCAGTGAAGAAGTCATGAAGCTCGCTAACCTTCATCAGTCAGAGAATTGATCATAAGAGTTGGGACATCACTTTGGGACTGTACAGTACAATATCAAGGCGATATTTGGAGTCCTGAGTACATTTTTTGTCACCCTGCTATGGGAAGGATGTTAAAAACTGGAAAGAGTGCAACAATACTTAAAATGATGTGTTGGAGACTGGAGTTTTTGAGATATAAGGATTAGCTGAACAGGCTCGGATTTTTTCCCTTTTGCATTGGAGGCTGAGCGGTGAGTGTAGAGTGTCTTAAATCTGTGAGGGGTGCATGTGTGAGTGAGGTTGTGTGTGTCTGTAAGGGTGTATGTGGATGCCTGTGTATATGTGTGCCCTCGTGTATATGTGTATAAGAGTGTGTGCGTGTGTGTTTGTGTACGTGTGTGAGAGTGTGTAAGTGTGTCTGTATGTGTATAGTGCAATGGTGGTCACCTGTAGTGTGACATGAACCCAAGGTCCCGATTGAAGACCTCCCAATGGGTACCGAACTTAGCCATCAGCTTCTGCTCGGCCACATTTCGCTGCTGCCTGTCCGAAGTCTGCCTTCGAGGATGGTCACCCGAAGGTCCGAGGTCGAATGTCCTGAACCACTGAAGTGTTCCCCAACTGGGACGGAACCCTCCTGTCTGTTGATTGTTGTGCGGTGCCCATTCATCCGTTGTCGTAGCCTTTGCTCGGTTTCCCCAATGTACCAAGCCTCAGGGCATCCTTGCCTGCAATGTATAAGATAGGCAATGTTGGCTGAGTCACATGACTTCCTGCCATGTACAAGGTGGGAGGTGTCCCCACGTGTAATGGTGGTATCTATGTCCACACTCTGACACATCTTGCAGCGCCTACCGTGACAGGGTTGCATGGAGTTGTCCTGAGAGCCGGGCAGTTTGCTATGAACAATGATCTGTTTGAGGTTTGGCGGTTGTTTAAAGGCAAGTAGTGGAGGTGTGGGGAAGGTCTTGGTGAGGTGCTCATCCTCATTGATAATATGCTGCAGTTCACAAAGAACATGGCGTAGTTTTTCAGTTCCTGGGAAATACTGAACAACGAAGGGTACCCCGTCTGTTGCAGCACGAGTCTGTCTCTTGAGGAGGTCATTACGATTCCTTGCTGTGACACGTCAGAACTGGCGGTCGATGAGTTGGGCATCATACTCCGTTCGTGTGAGGGCATCTCTGAGTACTTTCAGGTGACCGTCACGTTCCTTCTCATCTGAGAAGATTCGGTGTACGCATAGGGCTTGTCCATAGGGAATGGCTGTTTTAATATGTTTTGGGAGGAAGCTGGAGAAGTGTAGCATTGTGAGGTTGTCTGTGGGTTTGTGGTAGAGTGTGGTGCTGAGGTGTCCATCCTTGATGGAGGTGCATGTGTCCAAGAATGAGACAGATAGTCGAGAGTAGTCCATGGTGAGTTTGATGGTGGGATGAAACTTGTTGATATCATTGTGCAGTTTTATCAATGACTCCTCACCATGGGTCCAGAGGAAGAAAATGTCGTCAATGTACCTGGTGTATAGTGTTTGTTGGAGATCCTACATAGAGAAGAAGTCTTCTTCGAACCTTTGCCTAAAAATGTTGGCATATTGGGGTGCAGATTTGGTCCCCATGGATGTTCCATGTGTCTGGATGAATAACTGGTTGTCAAAGGTGAAGACGTTATGATCGAGGATAAAGCGGATGAGTTGTAGGATGGTGTTTGGAGTTTGGCAGTTGCTGGTGTTAAGTACTGAGGCTTTTGCCGTGATTGTGGGGGATGCTGGTGTACTGTGGGGAAACGTTGATTGTGACGAGGAATGCTCCGAGTTCGACCGGTCCGTGGCTGCTGAGTTTCTGCAAGAAATCAGTAGTCTCGCGCCCGAAGCTGGGTTCCCCTGTACAATAGGTTTCAAGATGCCTTCAACATAACTGGAGAGATTCTCACACAGGGTCCTATTGCCCGACACGAAGGGACGTCCTGGTGTGTTGCCTTTGAGTACCTTTGGACGGCAGTAAAAGTCGCCTACACGAGAGGTACTTGGGATGAGGCCTTGTAGCGAACTCTGAAGGAGTCCCGGTTGGGGAACACTTCAGTGTTCGACCTCGGACCTTCGGGTGACCATCCTCCAAGGCGGACTTCGGGACAGGCAGCAGCGAAACGTGGTCGAGCAGAGGCTGATTGCTAAGTTTGGTACCCACAGGGAGGGCTTCAACTAGGACGTTAGGTTCCTGTTACATTACAGGTGATCACCATTGCACTATACACACATACCGTGACACTCCTACACACTTACTCTTACACACACACACAGACACACAGGCACACCTATACACACATACACATGGACACACATATACACAGACGCGCACACAGACACCCACACACACATTCCCACACACACAAGCACCCCCTCACAGACTTAAGACACTCTACACTCACTACATACACACACATACACTTTCTCACACTCACGACACACTACCCAGACAGACACAGACAACAGACAGACAAAGACCCACATGCACACATATGTTTTGTGGGATGAATTTGAACTTTCAGGGTTACATTGTACTTTGCTCAAAAAGTGCATGCATTCATGTAAAACACTGAGCTCAAAAAGTACATGAATTAATGTAAAACTCCGTTATCTCACTTTTTAGATTAGAATCAATCTAAACATCAGGTCATAGACAGAGAACACAGGGGGCTAAAACCTTCAACATATTGTCTAGCTATGACCCATTGTTAACAGCTAAACTGAGATAGCAAGTTTTAAAAAATGTTTTTTGTGATTTGTACATGAAAGAAGTGAAACTATCATGGTATTCAGACAGATAAAAGACTCAACAGACAATCAATTTTTCAATGTATAATTTCAGTTACGTCACGCTGTAAACTTTTAGTAAAACTTCTGTGTGTTAGGAATGAGCCCTTCAGTATCACCTCATGAAGGAGCGACGCTCCGGAATCTAGCGTGCTTCCATTTAAACCTATTGCAATATAACCTGGTGTTGTGTGATTTTTAAAGGAGAATTTGGGAAGATTAATTATAATATATTGAAGTTTACATGATATCTAAATTCAAAATGTTTCTTTTTTCGGAATTAAGGTTATAAACCTGAGTCAATCAAGCCACGAAGGCATGAGTGTAATCTGATTTTAGTGAATTGCAAAAGTGCTCACAAGATGGAAAACAAGGACTATCTGTTATTTAACATACACATTTGTCCCAAGGTTCAAACAGCAAAAGGAAAAGGTGACTTAACGATGGTCAACAGAATAAGATAAGGATTGATTTAGCTTAAAGGAAACCGCACAGAAAAGTGTCAATTATTGTGGTCAGTCAAGGATTCAGAGCAAAGCACGACCAAGAAACTGAAACTAAAATCCAAAAGAGAACATGAATGCAAACTAACAAGGCACACAAAGATGAACGAAATATTTGAAAGGAAAATGGATACCCGCGCAATTTCATCAACAGATGCCTAAGGGAAAGACAACGGAATGACGACATGCCGCAACCCAAAGGACTAGCCACACTACCATACATCAGGAGCATTTCTGAACTGACAGCCGGACTACTGCGACCACTAGGACTCATAACAGCACACAAACCAACAGCCACTCTCAGACAACAACTCACCAGAACGAAGGACCCGATACCCAACATGAGTAAAACTAATGTAATGTACAAAATCCCATGCAAGGACTGCACAAAACACTACATCGGACAAACAGGAAGACAGCTAACGGTCCGCATCTATGAACACCAACTAGCCACGAAACGACACCACCAGCTATCCTTAGTAGCCACACACACAGACGACAAGCAACATGAATTCGACTGGGACAACACTACTATTATAGGACAAGCCAAACAGAGAACAGCCAGGGAATTCCAGAGGCATGGCATTCATCCACAGATTCAATCAATAAGCACATCCTGGACCCAATATACCGACCACTGAAACGGACAGCTGGAACTGACAACCGGAAGCAGCAGATTCAAATCACTAAAAATGGCGGAGGAAATATCACAGAAGCGTTTCACAGGAGGCTCCCAAGCACTGAGGGTGTAACCTAGACAGGGGACGAAACGTCTGCCACACAAATTCCCAGCTCGGCAAACAGAACCACAACAAGTACATCGAGTTTTGTCCCTTCCTGAGTAGAACCCTTTGTATTCTGCTTGTGGAAGATTTACTGTACACACTTAACAATTTCCAACCCATCTAATTCCATTGGCAGCCCCAATCTATGATAGGAAAATCAAAATCCTCTGCAATGGCATACCTAGTTTTCAATTCTGGAGCTGTCTGTAATAAAAGGCAGAAAATGTTTGAAAAAGAACTAAGACCAAGGATAGATCATAGAGCAGTAACTGGTACATGGGTGTTAAACGAAGTGCTTGCAGAGTGACCGGCTGCGTTGTTTGAAATATTCTATAACTGTCTCAGACGTAGGAGTGTTTTAACGAAACTGGAGAACCTCCAGTGTGACACCTGTTTTCAAGAAGGAAGCCAAACACACAGGAGGACCCGATAGACCATTCAGCTTGATAATGTTTGCTGCGAATCTGCTACAATTTGTTATCGAGGGAGGAATTGCAGGACAGTTAGAAAAGCTCGAAGCAGAGTAAGAATGGTTTTGTGAAAGGTAGTTCATGCTTGCCCTGTAAAATCTTGGAAAGCCTTTTTGGTGTTTCCTGATAATATAAGATGCTGACTCGGTAATGGGGAGCTGTGGACCAGTCATTGGCCTTTCCGGGATTTTATGTAAGCATCACAAAATAAACGTCCTGTCAGAAGGAAGAAACTCACAGAATGATGGATAATGAATTAGCATGGAATGAGTCTTGATTAAAAAACAGAAGACTGAGACTCGGGATTAATTGGTATTAATATGATAAAAAAAAGACATATTGCGTGGAGTATCACAAATATCAGTCCTATGACATCAGTTATTTGCAATCTATTCTAATGCCTTGAAGGTGGGGGGTTGAGAGCAATATATATGAGATTGCGAACAGTGCAAAAATATGTGGCTGGGCAATTTGCAGTAAGAATATAAGGAATCTGAGAGGGCATCTAGATAAGGTCAGCAAGTGGCCAAATATTTCGCAGTTGGACCTCTTTTGTAAAATAACAATATGAGGTCATGCACTTTGACCTGACAATCAAATGTCAGACTATTATTTCATGGCTGGAGTTACTGGATACTGCAAAGATAATGGGCCCTGAGAGCATTGCGCCAATACAACTGAAGACATGTCTTTTGAACGTGCTGCTCCCCTCGCCAAGCTCTTCCAGTACTGTTACAACACTGGCATCGACCGAACAAAGTGGAAAATGGCCCAGGTACCTCATGTACACAAAACCAGGACAAATCCAAATCGGCCAATTACCACCCAAATCTGTCTACTTTTCATCATCAGTAAAGCAATAGAAAGAATCACCAACAGTGCTATCAAGTAGCACCTGCTCAGCAGCAACCTGATCAGTGACGCACAGTTTGGATTTCACCAGAGTCACTCAGCTCCTGATCTCATCATAGCCTTGGTTTAAATATGGACAAAATACCTAAATTTCAGAGGTGAGGTGACAATGATAGCTCTTGACATCAAGGTTGCATTTAAAATAGTATGGCATCGAGGAGCCCTGGCAAAACTGGAATCAATGGGTATCAGGAGGCAAACAATCTGTTGATTAAAGTCATACCTGGCACAATGGAAGGTGGTTGTGGTTGTGGAGAGTCAGTCATCTCAGCTCCAGGACATATCTGCAGGAGTCCCTCAGGTTCTAGGCCTAGGCCCAACAATCTTCAGCTGCTTCATCAATGAATTTTCATCTGTGATGAGGTTAGAAGTGGGGATGCTCGCCAGTGACTGCACAGTGTTCCGCACCATTCGTGACTCCTCAGATATCGAAGTAGACCGTGCTCAAATGCACCGAGATCTGGATAATATCCAGGCTTGGGCCGACAAGTGGCAAGTAATATTCACGCCACACAAATGTCATACAACAACCATCACCAATAAAATACACTCTCATCAACGTCCCTTGTCATTCAATCGTGTTATCATCAGTAAATCCTCCACTGTCAACATCCTTGGGGTTAGCATTGACCAGGAACTCAACTGGATTCACCACATAAACACTGTGGTATCAAGAGAAGTTCAGACACTGGAGATATTGAGGCGAGTAACTCACCTCCTGAAATGCCAGAGTCTATTCACCATCTACAAGATACACATTAGGAGTTTGATGCAATACCCTCTACCTGCCTGGCTGAGTGCAGCTCCAACAACACTCAAGAAGTCCGACACCATCCAGGACAAAACAGCCCACTTGATTGGCACCACATCTATAAACATTCAATCCCTCCAACAAAGGCGCTCAGTGACGGCAGTGTGTACTATCTACAGGATGTACCACAGAAATTCACGAAAGATCCTTAGGCAGCATGTTCCAAACACACTACCTCTCCTGTCTCGAAGGATAAGAGCAGCAGGTACTGAGAGACACCACTACCTACGGGTTTCCTTCCAAGCCACTCACCACCCTGACTTAGAAATATTTCTCGCTTCCTTCACAGACATTGTGCCAAAATCCAGGAATTCCCTCCCTATCAGCATTCTGGGTCAGCCCAAACAAGTGAACTGCAGCGATTCAAGGTGGCAGCTCAAAACCACCTTCTCGAGGACAAATAGGAGTGGCCTATTAATGCTAGCCAAGCAATCACGTCCATGTCCCACAAATGAATTTAAAAGAAAGGAGAGGAATAAAAAAAAGTGCAGTGCAATGGGATTGGTGTAACTGTGTTTGAAACATAGGTTTAGCATGCTTGTGTAGAAAATAACTGGCTGATTCCTGGAATGAAAGTGTTGAGTTATCAAGAACTTTTAAAATGTTAGGCCGCTTCTTCAATGTAGTTGAAATGAATGAGTAATGGCATTATGAAGCATACAAGACACAGAGGGGTCTTCATAAGGTAGAATTTAAGAAGGTGCTTTCATTCCTTGGCAGATTTTCAAATTCGAGGACATTGATGCAGAATTATCGACATCGATTTAAAACTGAGATGCAAAGACGTTTCGTCTCACAGAAGGTAATAATTGCCTGGAATTCCCTAACACAAACATTTGTGGAGCCTAAAACATTGGAAGCATTCACAGATAATTTGGATAGGTTTTTCACATGCAGGCGAATTGAACGGTGCAAGGATTTTGCAGTCGAGTGGAGTTGATACCTCAAGCAGATAAGATATGCACCTTTTGAATAATAAGACAGGCTTGAGTGACCTAATGGCCTACTTCTGTACCTAATCCTTATTTTCTTATGTTCTGTTACTGGAAAATACAGTAACGAGTTATATTCGTGCTGTACAATACTGCGTTCAGGAGACCGGAGGGTTTATTTGAGCTAACCATGGGTGAGGTATGGAGGCTGTACTCACAATGAAACTAGGCCTGCAGCATGACCAACATTGGCGTCGCAGTTGCAGAGAGTGGATGGCTGAAAAGCGGGATGAGGGGGCACGTCCTTAATCACCATGGATTATCTAAAAACATGTTGCAAGTTACACCTAACCATCAAAACGCCCTCAATCTGCTCCTCTGTCGCAGTTATGAAGAGCTGAATGGAACATCAGAACATAGATTTGATAGAGGTGTACAAGAGGATTAGGGGTTTAGATAGGGTTGACAGTGAGAACCTTTTTCCGCTAATGAAGTCAGCTGTTGCTAGGGGACACAGCTTTAAATTAAGGGGAGGTTGGTATAGGACAGATGTTAGGGGTAGATCTTTTACTCAGCGGGTTGTGAGTTCATGGAATGCTCTGCCAGTAGCAATGGTGGACTCTCCCTCTTTATGGTCATTTAAGCGGGCATTGGACAAGCATATGGAGGTTATTGGGCTAGTGTAGGTTAGGTAGGCTTCGTTCGGCGCAACATCGAGGGCCGAAGGGCCTGTCCTGCGCTGTATTTTTCTATGTTCTATGTTCTATAGGACTGAGCAGCACGTGTGATCCATTCGCCTCTTTGCCACTACTCCACAATAAATACATTATGGTCCATCTCATTGAGGTCCCAACTGCACTTTTCTGTCAACATCCCGTTATCCCTGATTCACCTGTCTACCGAAATTAAAATGAAGGCAACCTTGATATAATTTAAAGATTCAGCCAACACAAACGTCTGGGAAAGAGAATTCCCAATTTGTGAAAGTATCATCAGACTTGTTCTGACCTAGGTTTGAGGTTTCATTGTTTCCTTTTCCAGTCTCAACAAACGTTTTCACTGGTCACAACAGATTTTAAATGCAGCCAGTTTAATGAAATATCCAATAATGTCAGGCGCATCCTGGATTTATTTCAGAGGTAGGAGTAATTCCGTCGGATTTCTTTATTCAGCAACAAATAACTAGTTTATTATTGAAATCGCTTCCTCAAAAAGGTTGCAAACCTTAATTGCAACACATTTGACCAATACAAACATTCATTGGATTTCCAACTGATCGACTCTCATCAAGATTTTGCTTGATTCAATAAGATCACCTCTCGTTTCAAGGATAACCTCTTAAACGTTCATAATATAACCCCTTCATTGCAGGAATAAGTGACATGAAACATTTCTGAACTGCTTTCAATGTATCTTTATCCTTTCTCACGCAGCCATTGGATGTATTCTCAGTCAGTCTGGATACAGCTGCAGCAACAAGTCCTTCCTGCAGATTTGATTGGAAGCACAAGTAACGGGCACATTTTATTTCTTTTATTAAAAACAAGCTTCAATCTGTTACAAAGATTATGAAATTTAGTTTATTTTTCTCAGAGTGTTGGGAAACTTTGGCTTTCTATTCCCCAGAGACCATTGGAGACAGAGAGAGAGAGAGAGAGAGAGAGAGAGAGAGTTTGAATATCTTGGAATCACAGACAGAAAGGTACATGAAAGACAATGGATTCAGGGATTATCGGGGATGGGCAGGAACGTACAGTGTGGGAGAGAATGCTGACAATGGTACAAAATGATACGACAAGTTATCTGAACATCCAGGAATGCAATGGGAGATGAAATAGTAATGTTGAGATTCTTTTTTACAATTTTAACAGTGACAAAGTAAAGACCATAGGGATACTCTGATTAGAGTGATCACACGTGCTGGTTTAACCTGAGGGTCACCATACCTCGAGCGAGAGGTAAGGTTGAGAACGTAACATGCCTGTCAATTGTTTCTGCACTCCTTCAGTGTAATACCACCCTTACTACAGCAAAGCGACCAATGTTGAGCACAAACCCCAAGTGCGGCCTCACCAACATTCTGTACACTTTCAACATAATTTCGCAACTTTTATATCCAATGCCCTGACTGATGAAGGACCGTGTGGCAAAAGCCTTCTTCACTGCCCTGCCTAAATTTGACTCCTTTTTCAGAGAACCGAGCACGTGAACTCGAAGGTCCCTCTGTTCCACTAAACACCTGAAGGCCCTATCATTCCTCATGAAACTACCTTGATTTGACTTCCCAATCCGCAATATCTCACACCTACATAAGTAAAACAACATTGCCATTTCTCGGCCCACTTCCGCCGCTGATCAAGGGCCTGATGCGATTTATGATAGTCTTACTCACTCTCCACAATACAGGCTATTTTAGTGTCATCTGCAAGCTTAATAATGATGTATTTTTCAATCTTATCCAAGTAATTGATTTAGGTAACAAACAGACATGGTAAAGTACTGAACCCTCAGGTACACCACTCGCCACAACCCTCGAGTCCGACAAATATCCGACCACTTTTACTCTTTGCCTCCTTACACCAAGCCAATTGTGTATCGAATGTCCAAGCTCCCACCTTCCACAGCAGCCTACCAGGTGGAACTTTATCAAAGGCCATGTTGAGATCCATATAGTCTATTTCCCGCCTTGCCCTCATCAAACTTCTTTATCCCTTCATCGAAGACCTCTGACAAATTTGTGATGCATGCTCTCCCACGCACAGCATTATGCTGATTACTTCTACTGTGTTTCTAAATGCATGTGCATATTATCTCTCAGAATCTTCTCAAGATATTAGGCTTACTAGTCAATAATTCCCAGGTTTATCTCTGCAGCCCTTCTTGAATAAGGGCACAACATTCGCTAGCCTCCAGTCTTTGGGAACCTCTCCCATGGCTAACCATGTTGCAAAAATATCAGCCAGGGCTCTTGCAAATTTTGTTTTAGCCTCTTACAGAGTACTTGGATATAACTAATCTGGACCAGGATATTTATCCAAATTCACTCATTCCTATACGTTCAACACCTCTTCTGCTTTGACGTGGACTGTACCCAAGATATCACCTCTAACTTCCCCAAATTCCCGTTTCTTTATGTTTTCTTCACGGTCATCATAGAGGAGAAATATTCTTTGAGAACCCCCACTTATCTCCTGCAGATCTAAACGTACATTTCCACTCTGGTCGTTGAGGGGTTCGATTTTCTCTCCAGTTATTCCTTTCTCTTTAATATAATTAAAGGCTCTATTGGATTCAACCTCACCTTCTCAGCCAACGCTAACTTGAGCCTCAGTTTCACCCTCCCAGTATCCGTCTTCAGTAAACCACCGTATTCATTACATAACTTCATGGGTTCCCTTGACCTCCGCTGCCTGTAACTGAGTCATACCTCCTTCCTTTTTCTGTTTAAAACATCAAGATCTCATGTTATCAAGGGTACCCTATTCTTTCCAACATTGTCCTTCGTCCTCACAGGAACACATAGATCTTGAACTCTAGCTATCTCACTTTTCAAGGCCTCCCACTGGCCTGAGGTGCCTTTGTCTTCCAACAAACTACCCCAATCAACGTTTGCAAGGTCCTCCCTAATTCCATCAAATTTCGTCTCACCTCAATTTAGAACTTGAAACTGTGGACCAGTTTCTCAACGACTACTTTAATATTAGTTGAAATATGGTCAATGTATCAAAAGTGCTCTGCTACCATTACGTCCGTCAACTGCGTTGCCCTATTTCTCATGAATAAATCGAGTTTTCCCCAATAACGAGGAGGAGCCTCTATATATTGCTTGAGGAAACTTTTCTGATCACACTTAAAGAATTCCAGCTAACCCCTTAACGCTATGGCAGTCCCAGTCTATGTGAGAAAAACATGAAAACCCTTGACATGCTCCTGCCAGTCTCCCTAACCTCGTGACATATTGGTTTCTCCATTTCCCGTTGAATCTTTGGGAGCCTATAGTAGAACTCTAGTAAAGTAATCATCCACTTCTTACTTCTTCACTCCACCCACAAAACCTCACTGGCAATCCCTCAGTTATGTCATCTATGAATACTGCTATGATACTCATCTTAATCAATACTATTGATATTTAAACTGACTCCCTCAACATATCTCTTGGCAGTGATTTTCACATTAACAACATTCCTTCCAATGGCACAGTGGAGATATAAAACGATAAATGGATGGGATCTTCACATCCTGCCACTTCCAGCATACACTGTAACACTTCTGACCACTGGGCCGTGATTTAACACAGTCTGACCAAGCAGTGCACTAGCCCGGATTTCAATGTGAATGTACCAGTGTGGTCTGCACACCTCCCCACGCTGTAAAGATATCTTGGCTGGGTGTGTAGATTAATGCACTGATGTGGGCTACATCGTGTTCCACTTTAGCCATTTTACAGGACGTTCAAAAAACAGTACCCCAGCCTACTCCACATCAATTACAACAAATATCTTATTTGGTTTTTTGGTGTCTGGATTGGTTCTGTGACATGAATTGAGAGTATGAAGTGGCTAATTAGTTCAGCTTTTCGGGAATGTCTTGATCTTATGCTCTCATTCTTATTACTGGACCCTTCAAATCCTGAATTCCCTGGCGATTCCCATCACTCCGTCTACCCCTGGAATTCTGTATCTTGTATATTATACAATTCCTAACGAAGGTTTTTTTTTGCCCGAAACGTCGATTCTCCTGCTCCACGGATGCTGCCTGACCTGGTCTGATTTTTTCCAGCACCACACTCTCGACTCTAATCTCCAGCATCTGTAGTCCTCATTTTCGTCTCCATTAAGTAATTGTCCACTTTTATTACGACGAACTGTACCTTTCCCTGCCATTTGGTGTTGCATCCCGGTACCAGAGTCATAGATTCGTAGAGATGTACAGCATGGAAACAGACCTTTCGGTCCAACCCATCCATGCCGATCAGATATCTCAACCCAATCTAGTCCCACCAGCTAGCACCCGGTACATACCCATCCAAATGCCTCTTAAATGTTTCAATTTTTCCAGCCTCCACCACATCCTCTGGCAGCTCATTTTACACACATACCACATTCTGTGAGAAAAAGTTGCCCGTAGGTCTCTTTTATATCTTTCCCCTCTCACACTAAATCTATGTCATCCAGTTCTGGACTCCCGGCCCCCAGGGAAAAGACTTTGCCTATTTACCATATCCATGCCCCTCATAATTTTATAAACCTTTATAAGGTCACCCTACACCTTCTGACTCTCCAGGGAAAACAGCCCTAGCCTGTTCAGCCTCTCCCTGTAGCTCAAATCCTCCAATCCTGGCAACATCCTTGTAAATCTTTTCTGAACTTTTTCAAGTTCACAACATCTTTCCGATAGGAAACAGACCAGAATCTCACGCAATATTCCAACAGTGCCAAACCAATGTCCTGTACAGCTGCGACATGACCTCCCAACTCCTGTACTCAATATTCTGACCAATAAAGGATTGCATACCAAACGCCTTCTTCACTATCCTATCTACCTGCGACTCTACTTTCAAGGAGCTATGAACCTGCACTTTAGTTATCATATTCGATCACTTCCTTGTGTCCTGCGCGATTCTCCATGTTTGCCACGGGGTTTCAGCAGCTTTGTGACACGTCTTTGGCACTTGTACTGCGCCTTTCCACTGAACGCCTGTGTTAGTCATTCACTGTTGATCACGTGTTCAAGATCATGAGAAATCCACACCACTGCTATTGAGCCAGATCTAGCTTGTAGTTTAGTGGCTTTTGACTTAATTCTGATTTGGAAAGTTAGTGGGAATGCTGAGGATGGTTTACTCGTGGTGGTTTTTTAAGTTATTGTGAACATTCAGGAAAATCAGTGGCTTTGATGACGTATTCTGGATAAATCGTGTTGACTGCACAGCACCTCAGTCTGCACCATGACCAACGAATGGAGCTGAGGCTACAGAGAGGGGAATCGTTGTAAAATATAATGAAGAGTCCCAATCATTTCAGTCATGACCTTATTTAATAGTGATGCAGGATTGAATGGTTCCATAATATAACTAATTCATATATTTCTAACAATAACAAGCTAATTCTACTTCTCCCCAATGTACCATACTGGTCGGAATGAGTCCCTCCTCATGTTCCTGGGTTACAAGAATTTGGGAGCTCACAAGCCTCCAAATTTTCCTGTGTACCCGTTAAGAGCACTTGAATGACTGCCTCAAGTTCCTTTGTACCACGTTTGTGACAATAGATGTCCCCCTCTTGCTTCTGAGTAACAGACTTAAATAACAGTGTGCTGTCCTGCTGCTCATGTGGAACGGAATTGAGGGATTGAATAGCCTCTTCACATTCCTGACTGATTCTATTGACAGAAAACCTTTCTCTTGCTTCGTGAATCATCCTCAAAATCTGAATGATGCATTTGTTTTTGTTTTCTCTCTGTAACAATGCAAGCAAGCTGACTGGCTGTGGTTTTGTATAACAAACCTGAGAGGCTAAATAGTCCCCTCCTGTCCGTATCTAACAGACTAATAAGGCTGAATTGCCTCCTCCTATCTCTCTGTAATAAGCACTAGACATTAACTAGCGCAGCAACCTGATGGATTTTGAGCAGCCTTTAAACTCTACTTGACAGAGGCCCCTCCACTCTCATTTACAGAAACGCACACAACAAAATGTACTCCAGGTGTCCTCTGAGCCTCACCTTTCACAACTGCAGTAACATTTCTCTATGCCAACATAACAGCTGTCCACCTTTTCAAGTGATATTAACCTAGGTTGGACTGAGTGGGCTCCTCCTCGCCCTCTGTAACAGGCACGTGGACAGAATTGTATCCTTCTGTTCCTGAGCAGCAGTATCAATGCTCTAGATGACGTCTCACGATTATGGAAGGATCTGATAATAGAGCACTTAAAGCTAGGAGCAGAATAACGCACAGTCAAAGGTCAATAAATATTATTTCCCAGGGATGTAGTCTCCAGAAACTTCCCAGCAGCTATTCTATGTAGCCGGTCTGTTATTTTATCCCTGTCTCCTTTTAAACACAGGGTGGGACGAATACATCTTTGTAGTGTTCTAGAACTACTCCCACGTGCAAGGAAGAAAGTTTAAGAAGACTGAAAAATTAATGGTTCATCCCTCAAAAACACTCACCCATTCGATCTAGACCGAGTCATTGTTCCCTTTTACGGATGGAAGGAAGAGGTGAACTCAAACTGTTTGTTCGGTGACTGTGATTATTGTGAGTCTCTATGGATTCTAATTAGGCTGGGGAATGGTATCCATCTTTTAATGATAAATGGGCTCCTGTCAATGTGTTATCTCATAGTATGAGCGGCAGTATCAACCAAAGCACTAACAAGAATCAGCAGCTCCAGGGAGAGAGAAAGGAAAGATCGGAATCTTAGAACAATAGGCTGGAATGTTCCAACAATCGGTAGACTGGAATGTCCCAGCGATGGATCGGAATCTGAGAACTATAGACTGGAAAGTTAGAGCCATGCATCAGAATCTGAGAACATTAGACTGGAACGTTTCAACAGTGGATCAGAATCTGAGAACAATACACTGGAATGTTGCAACAAAGGACAGGAGTTTATCTGGGACGATTTGGCATCTTTCTACATATTATGGCCAATTGTCATTATCATCGCGCATCTATTTTGCACTTCACATTGTTCAATACTTTTATTACCCTTTCCTGGCTACTGTGGGTGTCCCTGGTAAGTTTTACTGTCCTGTTATTATATCCATAAAAATATGTTGAATTGTATTGCTATTCTTTTATTTTACACTACACTATTTGCATTATTCTGACTCCTGCTAAGATTCTGAATGCAGGTAATCACTCTACAAACCATTACTAACTGCTTCAATGAACTTGCTCATTCACTCTCCCACTCTTTGCTTCTGTCCCTCCAATGTATCTCTGTTGACTCAGTTTCAGCTATCAACCACAATTCATTGTATCACTGTCCTTGTTATTTAAATATTGGGAACATGGAGGTCACTATCTTCTGTTTCAGTTACAAACTCCATTTTCTTCCTTTGTCTCCACATATCCCTGGCCAATAGCTGAGGCTAAAACAGACGAATCACAACTGTGATGATCCCGTTGACCACGAGCTGATTCCTGACAGCAGACAAAATTTAAACTACGAACACCTCCAGAATATATTTCACTGGTTCAGCCCATCTCCGATTTCAAATTTGAGCTATAAAATACTGTCTTAATGATGTCAATAATCTGTTCCTGACACATCCAGTATCAAAACTGCTGAAGCAAATCTGAGTCTCTACTATTCAGTCAAACAATGATGTACACACACTGACGCACACAGTCCAACCATTCACCTACCTAGCTACATAACTGTCAGAGATCCATTTAGTGTCACTTACAGCATGGGCTGCAATATTCCCCGTTCTAGACGGTTATATCGTGCAAGGAAAGTAGCAACTTACTGGCAAAGATTTGCAATGCATCCTATCCCTGGGCAGATAGCTCAGTTCATTGATCTACACAGCAGTAGTCTGCACAGTTCTCTATGCTGGGCTGTATATTGCTACAGTTTATAGTGTTTAGGCTGGTTCTGTGGAGCAGATTCAGAATTTAATGTCACGAATCATTTCAGCTCATCTGGCAATGGCTTTACGCTATTTTTTCATTCTTGTGATTTGGAGACTCGTAGGTCTCATACCTCCAGTTAGTCTCGGTCCCTAATCTTTTTCCCCTCATGTTCTTACAACATTTTCTCAGTTAATTAATTGTCTGTTTCCATTTTCAATGTGAATTTTTTAAAATGTCCCTCCATATTTTTCCCAGGCCTTTGTTTTTATTTCCCCAGTATATCGAGTGCTGGCATTTTGAAGTTTTGAAACAATGAAATGGTGTGTATCCGTCTGTTGTTCACTTCCTGGGGAGTTCCATGGTGTGCTCCATGTTGGACAGGGGGGTTGTAACTGCACTGAATCGCGTCTTTGAAACGTGGTCTGTCCCTCTCAGATGATCGCACTGTCAATAATATGAGGAAGCCACTTGAATATTATTGTGAAAGGACCATGCATCGAACTTGTAGCTGACGAGATCCTGACAGACTCCTGTCTTTGAAATGATCGTGGAGGTACTGGGATGGTTTGCAGGAGGTTGTGCTGTGAGCTGCCTCAGACATTCAATGAAATCTGAGCATTTAGTCACCCAACTCTGGACGGATCTTGGGGATGTCGTTATAGTATCTGAGAGTGCAACATGAACAGCAAATGGAGCACAGGCTGCAGAGAAGGGAAACTCTGAAGCCGTATTGTGGTGAAAGAGATCTACTGCATCCACCCCGGGATTTCTGAGAAGAGCTTCCATAAAATCATTGAGGTATACAGTCCAGAAACAGACGTTTAAGTCCAACTTATACATGCCAACCCGATATTCCATATCAAACTCGAGCCATTTACCAACATCTGAATCATATCCATCTGAACGTTCCGATTTATGGATCCTTGCAAATGCATTTTAAATATTGTAATTGTGGCATCCTCTACTACCCTCTCTGTCAGTTAATTCCAAGCATACAAAACTCTCTTTGTGAAAATAGTGTCCTTAGATCCCTTTTAAATTTTGCCCCTCTGATTTTAAACCTATGCCCCCTGATTCCCTCACTCTGTGCAAAATATCCTGTGTATTCCCCGTATACATGTTTCTCATCACATTATAAACATCTATATGGTCACCTCTCAGTGGACGGTGGTCCGGGGCAATAGCCCTCACCTTTTCAGCCTGTCTGTTTAGTTCAATTCATCCAACAATGGCAACATCCTTGTAAATCTTTCCTGAACCATTTCAAATTCCACAACACCCTTCCTATAGTAGGACTAAATACAGTATTTCAATAATAGTCCATCCAATTTGCTGTATAGCCACTATATCTCCTCCCAGCTCCGATATTTCATGCACTGATCAATTATTTCCAGCAATTTCTGTTCTTCAACAAGCTCCAAAGACGGCTATCAAAGCTACTCAAACGCCGTGTCCAACATGGAGTGCCATCAACTCGGAAGTGAACGATTATGCAAAGTGCACAAATTCATTAGTTCTGAAACTAGATAAGGTTGACACGACAGAGCTCTTAAACATGGTCATGAAGAGAAACAGAGGGATATACATTCACTTTAAACACAGAAGATGACACTACTGGAAGTAAAGATATTCAGATGAATATGTTAAAAGTTTTTGAGGTATGTGACAAATTGGAGGCGTGTCACCAGGGAGTGACTCTCAGAAGAATAAGAACATTAAAACTGAAGTATTAGCAAACGAAACCAGAGTAGGTCACTGAATACAAGGCTCAAGGGGGAATGTGTCTCAGTGTGAATTGAGATCAGGCAACAGGACAGCATTGCAAATATTGCAGCTATAACTAAGCATCCATGTGGTGTTGTAGACCACAGCACAGTCAGGAGAAGAAGAACTGTATTCAAGATTTGTAGATGCCGGTGTTGGACTGGGGTATACAAAGTTGAAAATCGCATAACACCAGGTTATAGTCCAACAGGTTTGAATGAGCAGATAATGTTGAGTAGAATCTGACCATTGTAGCACAGACAGTCTCACACAGGGAAGCTTACGCCTTCAACACATTATCTGGGCCAACACGACAACAATTGTGAATGTTCACTTGAGAATATAACTTTATTCATAAATGTTGCGATTTACATATGAAAGAATTGAAACCAACATAGTTATTCTGACAGATGACAGACTAAACAATTAATCCAGATCTTTTTCAATATATAATTTCAGTTACATCACACTGTAAACTTTGGTATAAATTCTGTTTCTTACAATCTTATACTCCAAAACCACCGATGGAGGAGCAGCACTCCGAAAGCTAGAGCAGGACTATAACCTGGAATTGTATTCAAACACACTTTTTAACTTTTTAGCCTGGAGAAACCCTCAGTCTATTATTACCATCAATAGTTCGGCGTAAAATGTGGATGGACATGCCAGGGTCAGAACCGTGCCCACTGAAAACTGATGAAAATGCATTAAGTACAATAAAACCACAAGTCACAGGAGCAGAAATTAGGTCAATCAGCCCATCGAGTCTGCTCCACCATCCAATCATCGCTGGTACGTTTCTCAACGCCATTCTACCTCTTTCTCCCCATAAAACCTTGATTCCCTTTACAATCAAGAATCTATCTATCTCTGTCTTGAATATACTTAATGACCTGTCCTCTACAGCTTGCTGTGGCAGTGAGGCCCAGAGATTCACCACTCTCTGGCTCAAGAAGTTTCTCCTTATCTCCGTTCTAAAAGGTCTTCCTTTTACTCTAAGGCTATACTCTCTGGTAGTACTCTCTTGTATAAATTGGTATGTTCCCGAGCGTAAGAGCTTATGCTTGAAACTTCTACGCCAGCCCCCCCCCCCAGCTCCTCGGATGCTGCCTGACCAGCCGTGTTTTTCCAACACCTCACTTTTTGACACAGAATAAGGGATGTCAATTAGAAACTGAGACACAACTAAATTATTTTTCTCAAAAGGACGTGAATGTCTGGAACTGCCTAACCAAGACAGTTGTGGTGGCTAGATCAATGAATGTATTTCCGAGAAGGGCAGAAGTGTTTTGATACTTTGGCAAGCTCAGGGGTAAAAGGAATTAACAAGCAAGTTTGTTTGAGCCCTGGAGCAGATCAGCCATGCTCTCACTGAATATCCGAGCAGGGTTGAGGGCCGAATGTCCTCCTTCTGTTCATACTTTGCATCTTTTTGTATTCTGTTATTGGAAATTAACTGGATATTTTCCCAGCAATAGTGTTGTGCAGTGTTGCATTCAGAGATAGCAGAGGATTTGGTTGAGCTAACCTTGGGTGTGATATGAGGGTTGCATTCACAGTGAATCTGAGCATGATCAACATCTGTGGCAAAAGTTTCAGAGAGGGACAGCCTGGAAAGAGAGTTAAGGAGGGAGGGGGCTTCTACCTAATCCAGGCTGGGCTTTCTGAGAATATTTCCCAATCTACACCTACACATCGAACATTGTTAACCTGGTTTCTTCTGTCTTGGAATTAGCTCACGAGTCATTTTATGCAGCTGGTCTCTTATTTTATTCCTGTCTCCTTCTATAAACAGGGTGGAATATTTACAGCTTTTCTATGTTCTGGCGCTACTCCCACATACAAGGAAGTAAGATTTAAAGAAATTAAGGTTTATGCTCCATCCCTCAGCAACCCGGTTGCATTTCAGTCGGACCGAGTAAATGTTCACTTTTATTGTGAGATGAATAGTGATGTGGGCAGGGCTTTAACTGAATCTGGCTGTTCGGTGACTGCAATTAATATCAGCATCCATTGATTCCTATTAGGCCAGTGGAGTGTTTCCATCTTTTGACAATAACTGGTCTCCTTTCAATATGTTATTTTGTTTTATGAGCAGGAACATCATGTAAAGCACTCACAATCATCAGCAGCTCCAGAGAAAGGGGGAAGGAGAGATCAGAATCGAAGTACATTGGATTGGAATGTTCCAAAATGAGGAGATACTGAAGACTGCAGGCCTGGAGGAGGCACAGCAGATAAGGTAGCATCCGAGGAGCAAGAGAGTCTAAGCTTAGGGCAGGATCCTTCTTAACTCCTGAAGAAGGCTCCTGCCCGAAGCGTCGAATCTCCTGCTCCATGAATACTATGTGACCTCCTGTGCCTTTACCCGCGTCATTTTCCAAAATTGGAATAGAATCTCAGACCAATAGATTGCAATGTTCCAACAATGGACAGGAGTGTATCCTGAGATGGTTGTTATTCTTTCTACATATTATGATACATTGTCATTAATTTCGCAAATCAGAGTTGCACTTCACATTATTCAGTATTATTGTCATATTCTGATTATCGTTGGTGTGCCTGCTAAGTATAATCGTCCATTTCACATTTCTTTCAATCATGCATCACTATATCGCAGGTAGAAAATTAGGACTGCAGATGCTGGAGATCAGAGTCGAAGAGTGTGGTGCTGGAAAAGCACAACCGCTTAGGCAACTTCTGAGGAACAGGAGAGTTGACGTTTCGGGCATAGACAGAGAAGTTTTACACCTGAAACGTCGACTGTTCTGCTCCTCGGATGATTCCTGACCTGCTGTGCTTTACCAAAACTATCGTCTTTATTACTGTATTACTGTTCTTTTCATTTACTCTACATTTGCTACTGTTACTGTTCCTGCTGAGTCTTTCCATCCAGTTAATCACTCCACAAACCATTACGAACTGCATCAGTGAACTTGTTCATTCATTCTCTCCTTCTTTGCTTCTATTCCTCATGTGTTTCTCTGTTGACCTATTCCATTTTATCTGTGATCCACGATTCATTGTTTCTCTGCCCCTGTTATTTAAATATTGGGAGCATGGAGGTCACCATCTTCTGTTTTGTTTAAAAATCTCAATTTCCTTCCAATGCCTCCATCCCACCCCTGGCCAGTATCTGAAGGTAAAACAGACGAATCAGAACAGTAGTGATCCCTTTGGACATGAGTTGACTCCTTACACCAGACCGAGATGATTCCTAATTTTAACTGTTAACACCTCCAGAGTACACTTCACTGGCACATCCCATCTGCTATTTGATCCTTGAAATTAGAATGATGTCAATAATCTGCTATTGACACTCCCAGTTTCAAACCTGCAACAGCAACGATGAGTCAATACCCCATGGCTCGTCTCCGAACTGATACCAAAACCCAATCCATGCATCATTCCTGTGCATACTGATCTGAATCGTTGTTTAGTCGGGAAAAATAATATTTATTTTAGTGTTCTGAGACATATCTTCACATCTGCCTACGAAACGTCACTCTTTCTCTCTCTTTCTGTCAATTAGCAAGAACCTAGGTTTATTTGCATTCTACCCCATCCACCTCCACTGCGTGACAAAACATCATATCAAGATGAAAATACAGAACAAATCATATGACAGCCATTAACTAGATGGTTGAAATAACATACATGAACAAACAAACACGCACGCACAGACACAAACACACCCACGCATAGAGACAGGTAGACACACACTCACACACATACAGACACACATACTCAAACACATAACAATACAATACAGACAGACAGACGCAAACACAAGCATGGGTGCGCGCATGCGCAGACACACACACACACACACACACACACACACAAACTTTCCTTATCCTGATGAAATGGAGATATACAGAAATAAACTTTTGGGGCCGCATTTACTGTGTCTCAAAACATAGGCTGCAAAATGTACATGCAGGACATATTGCACCTGAACTGGAGGGGCACAAATGTCCTGGGTGGAAGACTTGCTCGTGTGATTCGGGAGGGTTTAGCGGGGGGAGGGAATCAGAGCCACATGTCTGAGAGGGGGTCAGTTGCAGACGGGACATTGACAGGATATATTGAATCTATCAGGAAGGATTCTTACACGATGAAACAAAAGGATCCGTTAAAGTGTATCCACTTTAATGCAAGGAGTATCTGAAATAAAAGTGATATACTTAGAGCATGGATCAGTACTTGGGGCTACGATATTGTGGCAATAACGAAGACGTGGGTTTCACAGGGACAGGAATGGTTGCTTGATGTTCCAGGGTTTAGAACGTTTAAAAAGAACAGAGAGGATGGCAAAAGAGGAGGCGGTGTAGCATTGCTCATCAGAGAATGAATCACAACTATAGGAACAAAGGTTGCTGAGGAAGGCTAATCTACTGAGTCGGTATGGGTGGAAGTTATGAACAGCAAGGGAACAGCCACTGCATTGGGGGTTTTCTACAGACAACCTAATAGCAGTCGAGAGATTGAAGATCTCATAGGAGGGCAGATTCTGGAAAAATGCAAAAGTAGCAGGGTTGTTCTTATGGGTGATTTCAACTTTCTCAATATCGACTGGAACCTCCTAAGAGCAGATGGATTCGGTGGAGCCGTTTTTGTCAGGTGTGTTCAGAAGGATTTCCTTACACAGTATGTAGACAGACCGACGAGGGGAGAGACTATTTTCGATTTGGTGCTCGGCAACAAGCCAGGACAGGTGTCAGATCTCGCGGTGGGAGAACACTTTGGCAAAAATGATCACAACTGCCTCACATTTAACATAGCCCTGGAGAAGGAAAGGAGCAGTTACCGAGGGAAGATGTTTAATTCGGGAATATGAAATCACGACTCTATCAGACAGGATTTCGCAAGTACAGACTGGGAGCAATTGTTTCATAAAAAGGACACAGCAGACATGTGGACACTATTTAAGAAGCAGTTATTGTGAGCGATGCACAAATTTGTTCCTCTGAGACAGGTAAGAAGGGGTAAGCTTAAGAAATCTTGGTGATGAGAACAGAGGTGCTTCTCATCAATAGGAAGAAGGCAGCTTGTGTAAGGTGGAGGAAGCAAGGATCTAGCACAGCTTTAGAGGAATACTGGCTTGCTCTGAACGAGCTCAGAAATGTTCTGAGGAGAGCCAGGAGGAGGCACGAAAAAGGTTTGGCAAGAAGGATTAGGGAGAACCCAAAGGTATTTTACTCATACACGAGGAATAAGAGAATGATCAGGAAGAAGGTTGGGCCGATCAGGGATAGCGGATGGAACTTGTACGTGGAGTCTGAGCAGATAGGGGAAGCCCTAAATGAGTTGTTTGCTTTGGTTTTCACCAAGGAAAGGGAACTTAATGTAAATGAAAACTAGAGGAGTTGGCATACAGTCTTGACCAGATCAAGATTGGTGAAGTTGATGTGCTAGGCATTTTGGAAAACATTAAGATATATAAGTCCCCAGGGACAAATCAGATTTATCCGAGGCTGCTCCGGGAAGCGAGAAAGGAGGTTGCTAAGCCGCTGGCGGGGATATTTACCTCCTCACTCTCCACTGGAGTCATACCGGAGGATTGGAAGGAGGTGAATGTTGCTTCTCTTTTCAAGAAGGGTAATAGGGAAATCCCTGGCAATTACAGACCAGTCAGTCTTACGTCTGTGGTCAGCAACGTATTGGAAATAATTCTGAGGGATAGGATTTATGACGATTTGGCAAAGCATAGTGTGATTAAAGGCAGCCAGCATGGCTTTGTGAGGGGTAGGTCATGCCTTACGAATCTTATTGAGTTCTTTGAAGAGGTGACAAGACAATTCGACAACGGTCGAGCAGTGGATATGGTTTATGTGGACTTCAGTAAGGCATTTGATAGGGTTCCCCAAGGTAGACTCATTCATAAAGTCAGGAAGTATGGGATACAGGGAGATTTTGCTATCTGGATTTAGAATTGGCTGGATGACAGAAGGCAGAGAGTGATTGCAGATGGAACGTATTCTTCCTGGAAGACAGTGATGAGTGGGGTCCCACAGGGCTGTGGTCTTCGGCCCCTGCTCTTTGTAGTTTTTATAACTGACTTGGATGAGGAGGTTGGGGGTGGGTTAGTAAATATTAGGATTCCTTTCTAATTCTTGTCTAACATACATAAGTAGGTTAAAATATATAATCCAATTGCTGTGTAAGAGCCTTGTCTGGCTGAATGGCCTCATTCTGTTTGTAGTTTATAAACATGATGTGAAGGTTCTCCTTGTGTTGTGATGTCATAGGCTGTCGGGCCTAAATACCACGCTCCAGTTAGTAAGTAAGAGGCTCAAGTTCTGACTGTCCTACTCCTGTTCCGTGTAAGAGGCTAGAATTGTTATGGAATCTTCCTCTTGTTGTCCAACAGTTTGAGAGGCTGAAGGGTATTCTTATATTCCTCCACAACCATCTGCAGATAATGAACAGTCTAGTCCTGTATCCCTGAAAATTGTTTCGAGTGACTGATTGGTCATCTGTTCCCATACACCAAACACGTGACAAAATCAAGTCCTCCTACCCAATATTAGTTTGGAAAGAGTTTATATCCTTCCTCAATTCCCATGCAACAGGCTGGTTGTGCTGTTAGCCTGTCTTATTCCAGTGTACAATCCGTCATTATTTTGTGGCCTTCTCTTGCCAATTGGACACATAATTGGCTTAAAGGCAGGAGACAGAGTGGAATTGAGGCAGGTTCCTTTACCGAATAGAAGCCTGTGACAAGTGGGTCCTCTTTTATTCGGCATTTATATAAACTTAGGTTAGAATATAGAGGCCATGGTTCGGAAGTTTGCAGATGACACCACAATGGGTGAAATAGTAAACGGCAAAGAAGGCTTTCTCAGATTACAAAGGGATCTTGATCAAATGGATCAAAGGGCTGAGAACTGACAGATGGAGTTCAAGCTGGATAAATGCAAGACATTTCATTTTGGTGCAACAAGCAAGGGAGGGCTTATAAAATTAATTCTAAGGTTTGTGTCGTGTTGTAGAGCAGAGATTGCAGGTGCATAATTGTTCGAACTTTGCATTACATGTTGACAGGATCGTCGAAAAGCCGTTTGGCATGCCTGCCTTCAAAGCTCAGTCCTTTGAGTACAGGATTTGGGAAGGCATGTTGAGATTGTACAGAATATTGGTTATACCTCTTCTGGAATACTGCGTCCAGTGATTGGAAGAATTTTATAAAGCTGTAGAGAGTTTCCAAAGTCTCACCAAAACATTGCAGCTATGGCAGTATGGGTTATAAAGAAAGACCGGTTAGTCGGAGATTTCCTTCATTGGAGCATAGGAATTGGGAAGTGACCTGATAGAAATCTCTAAAATAATGAGAAGCATAGATAGAGTTGATGACCGTTGTCTTTTCTCAAAGATGGAAATTTCAAGACTTGTGGGCACATTTCTAAAGCGAGATGAGAAAGGTTTAAAAAGCTGAGGTTTTTTACACAGAGGGCGGTTCGAGTGTGGAATAAACTTCCTGAGGAAGTTATGGTTGCAGTGACAATGTTCATAAAACATTTGTACGGATTCCTGAAGAGGATAATTATGGAGGGGTATGGGGCAGGAGCAGGCAGGTAAGGACTAGTTTGGTTTGGGATTATGTTTGGCGTGGACTGGTTCGACCAGTGCGTCTGTTTCCATGCTGTATGACTATGACTCTCTGTGTTGCAGACTTGAAGAGGCTGAATGAACTGATACTGTCGCATTATGATAGAGTACTGGTGCTGCATGGCCGACACTGGGTGCAGTGTTTTAGGTTCATGGGGATAATTGGCCTCATCCTGTAACTGTATATCAAGCTCCAGGCGTTGAATGGCACTGTTCAAATTCTGGTGTAGCATGATCCAAGACCTGAAAACGTTTGCTGGTTTTGTGTAAAAATAAGATGATATTTCACTCGTGTAATCTCCAATGGGCATTGGATCGACCTGACCATCCTTTCCTTAAAGATTGACTCCTTCATTGCCGGTATCAATTAAGGAAACCTTCTCTGAGTTGCTTCCAATGCAACAATATCCTTCCTTCACTGAAAGAGAATAAATCTGTACACACTAATCCAGATGTGATCTCATTAAGACCCTGTGCAGTGTCAGCAACACTTTGCCAGTATGCTGTGAGTTCCCACCCAAATTGGAGCTGCTTCAGGTCTCTACAGCAATGCTCAGCATTGTTGAAAATTCATTCTCCTTCTCTACTCCACTAGTATAACGAGAGCTCTGGTGAAAATGTTGCAAAGGTATTTGAGAATAGACATCATGCGGTTAGTTGATGCCCAGGCCCAGAAATTACGCGGCCATCATCTCGCCTTAATCCATCATTAATCTCCCCACTGCCCACCACGTTCAGGTTCAACAGAATCTGGTAAGGTGGAGCTTAGAAACAGTAAGGGAAAGCAAACATTAATGGGACTTGTTTATCAAAGTCCAAGTGTAATACCAATGGTGTGTATATTGTAACACAGGAAATTAGATATCCAAGCTTATGGATACTGCAATAATGATGGACAAATTCAACTTGCATTTAGCCTTTGTTAATTGAAGTAAATGCTAGCGTTGGAAAAATGGATTTCATGCGCGTGTATAGTTGGTTTGCTTAAACTGTATGTTGAGCAGGGAGAGACAGATCAGCTTCCTGTGGATATGATGTTACGTAATCAGAAGAGCTAATTGAAAATCATGTTACAATGGAAGTTTTGAGCGTAGTGATCGTAATATATTAAAATTGATATGATGTCCAAAAAGATAACAGTTTTATTTTGAAACTGTTGTAAACCTGAGTTCGGCAAGCCATTACGTAATGCCAGCAAGTTGCCTTCAGTGAGCTGGACAAGTACATGAAAAGAATTGAAGGAAGACAGGCATTGCGTGTAACTGAAAGTGTCAATTTAAAATGTATAATGTTCACATATACCTCCAAGCTGCAAACATAAAAACAGAAAGGGTGTTCAACGATTGTTAAGAAAAGAAGTTAAAGATTATACTAGATCAAAGGAAACGGCTCAGAAAATTGTAGGATATTGTGGTGACCCACAGATTCAGAGAAACGTAGTACCTAGCAAATGAGGACTGAGAAACTGATAAGAAAATCAAAAAGAGAAGTTGAACACAAACTAAGAAGAACCTTTAATCGGTACTTGAAAGTGAAAACAAAAGCAAGTTCAAATGTGGAGCAGTGAATGAGCGGACAGGATAATTTGTTGTACAGGACAGAAAAAAGTACATGTAAACCAAATATTTACTTGCCTATATCTTCATGGAGAAGCATCCAGAAAATCTAAGGAAATGCCAATTTACAATGGGCTTTGTGCAACTAAAGAATAAAATCATTCATATCAGTGATGGGATAGCATTTGAAAACATATGCGAATTGAGATTTGGTCAGTCTGAAGGACCAGATGCACTCCATGCAATCATTATGGAGGAAGTAAAAATTGCCATTTGATTGCATTGGGGATCACTGTGTTACTTACCTGCACATTCTGCTATGGCAAGAACCACTCTATATAACTAGAAAGTTATAAATATAATCTGATTATTCAGCAGGGGAAGAAGAGGGAGAGTGTAAAACGATAGGTCGGGTAACTTGTTATCTTTCATAAGGAATCGGTCGGAATGCATAGTAAAGGATGTGAGAATGGATATTTTGAAAGTAACAACAAAATTGGAGAGAATGATAACTCATTTACGGAAGGAAAGGTATAATTGACAAACTTTGTTTTGCATTAATTTGAAGATGCTTCTTGTAACCATAGGTAATAGAGACCAAGTTGATTCAATATATTTTGATATTCAGGAGGATTTCTTTTAAGAACTCACATCGTGAGTTAGTAAACAGAAATAGAACGAAGGTTTTGAGAGGGAGAAGTCAAGTTGACCGTCATTTAAGGGGAATTGGAATACAGAAGTAAATGCGTCCTGCACAAGTTACACAGAGTGTTGGTGAGACTGTACCTGGAACATTGTGCTCAATTTGGTTTACTAAATTAAGACAGAATATGCAGACCACAGAGGAAGTGCAGAGGATGTTTTCCAGATTAACCCCTCAAATGGCAAGATTATCCAATGAGAAAATACAGTCTGTGTTCTCTCGTGTTTCAAATAATAAGAGGTGAATGCAGTGAAAATTAGAAAAATCCCTTAGTAGAGACAGATGAACACTGGGACATAGAGTAGTGCTATTAAGCAGGGTTAGGGACAATCCCAAGATTTTGTACACGTCCATAAAGTGCAACAGAATGACCAGGGAACAATAGGCCCCACTACAAATCCGGAGAAATCTGTACGTGAAACTGCAGAACGTTGACAGATTGCTCCATGAGAGCTTTGCATCTGTTTTACTTGGGAGAAGGAGGATGCAAGTATAGAATTCAAGAAGATGGACTGTGAAGATCTTGAGCAGATTGAAACAAGACGTGAGCAGGGATTGATGATCTTAGCTGGTACAAAATTGGACAAATCTCAATTCCAGACTCATGTGCCAGACGAGAGATAACAGGTCATGTTATAAATTTTGGAGCCGAATTTGGGGATGGGAAGAGCGGGTGGGGAGAGGAGGAAGGGGTAGGAGCAGAGTCGAGAACAGGTAATGTAGTTCCACTTTACAGGAAGGATGGTGAAGATAGACCGGGGAACAACAGATCAGTGAGTACCAGAACAATATTAGGGAAACGATTGGAGAAAATTAGGAAGGAGAAAATTGATCTTCATTTCGAGAAGCAAGGTTTGATCAGGGATAGTTAATCTGACGTTTTCAGAGGGAAGCCATCCCTAATGAAATTTATGGATTTTTTTGGAGGAGGCCGTTTATGTGGTCTTTCAGGAAGGCATTTGACGAAGTCCTACACGGGCAACTGATCAAAAAAGTAAACCCGCGTGGTCTCAAGGATAAATATGCAAGTTACGTTCAAAATTGTATGAGTGGCAGGAGACGTAAGATGTTGGTATAACGTTGTTTGTGTGACTGGAGACCAATCTACGGTGTGTGCCACAGGGATCTGTGCTGTGTTCCTTATTATTTGTGGTCTTCATAAATGACGTGGATGTCAATGTGGACGGGGTTGGGTGAGTGTGATAAGTAACACTATGTTTGACAGACACATTGTCTGTGTTATTCTCAGAGATGAGGAAGGTCTTATGATATAGGGATAAATAACATGGAATGGCCAGATGGGCAGGTCAATGACAGATGGAATTGAAATCTGATAAATGTAAGGTGATGCACTTTGGAAGAAGGGACCAGACAAGGATTACTGAATGAATGTCATCACACTCAGAAGCTCAGAATGTGATTCTCTGCAGTTCCCTGAATATTATTAGAAAGGTTAATATGTTAGATAAGAAAGCATAGGCATTCATAGGCAAAGCTTTTATTAATCGAGGAATAAATCATAAAAGCTGCACACGACATTGATGGAGTAGTACATGAGTTTATGGGTGCCACATTACAGGAAGGATGTAATTTCCTTGCAGGGGTTTCAGGGGAGATTGACTGTGAAGAGAGTCTGGATACGCTTGAGTTGTTTGCTTTGGAGTAGAGAAGCCGGAGAAGGAGGAGATAATTCAGAAATATAAAATTGGAAGGGGCATGGACTGGTTGGATAGACAGAAGCCGTCCCTTTTAGAAACGGGGCAAAAGCAACACAACACAGTTTTAAAGTCAAGGGTTTCAGACTTATGGTGAATTTGAGGCGTTTTTTGTTTCACTCAGTGTGCAGAGGGAGAGGTTAATTGCAGTGGGCAACCTTGCAACCACTACAAAATACTTGGACAAGCTCTTAAGTGTCATAACATTCACGTTACGGGCCTCGTGTCAGAAAGTGGCTGTAACATAGATGGTGCTGTCCATTTGTCTTTGGAGAGTCTATGCTTCTATTTAAAAAAAGCAAAATCTTTTAAAGGGAACACGCAAAGCTTTGTCTCCCTCGCACATTACAAACATCAATTCTGAAACACATCTGCTTCAATTCTGTCTTCAGACAGAAAACAAAATAATTTTTAAAATCCAGCAATTCGACAAAACCTTAGCCTGGTGAGGAAAAGAGAAACTAGGATGAAATGAGTAATAAACGTTTTTGGAGGAATCATTTGGACTGAAAGTAATGGAAGTAGACAAAGTCAACATAGCTTCATGAACGAGGAAACATTTGAGAAACCGACTATGCGATAAATTATGTAGAAGCAATGGATGCAATGCGTTTGGATTTTCGGAAAGATTTTTGATGCAGTCCCAAGTCTAGTGTTCAAAATCAAATGTTATGGATTGTGGTTTTTGTATGAGGGAGCTGGCAGGAAAAAGTGAGTAGAAATAAAATAATGTTTGTTTTGAACTGGAAGGCACGAGGGATGTCACAGAGACTGCTGCCTGGGCCCCAGCTATTCACAATACAAATAAAAAATTTATGTGAGGGAATTAAATTCAACATTTCCAAGTCTGCTGACAACATTAAACTATGTCAGATTATGAGTGGTGAGGAGAATGTAAAAATGTTTCCAGGTGATTGATGAAAGTGGATTGAATTGGCAAGTACATGGCAGATGAAGAGCCATGTGGATAGATGTGATGTTGTGCATTTTTTGGGAAAAAAAATAGAACGACAACCTTTCATTAGAAAAGGGATTGGTTGAAAAAATGTAATCTGTACACAGATGTGTACACATTTTTCTTCTGCGCTGACCTCCGAGTCTATGCAGAGCAATGAGTTCTGAAACCAAAATTTAATCCTGCGACTGGCATTGGTATACTGAACAGTGAACATGTGCCCACCAAGTGGGTCGCTGTAACATTGAAAAAGGATCTGGATCTCCTTGTAAATCAGTCACTGAAAGCAGCATTACACTAATAGAAAGAAGTTAGAAAGATAAGTAGTATGCTGATCTTCTTTTCAATGGAATTTGAGTAGAGGAGCAAGGATGTCTTACAGAGGCTGTACACGGTCTTGGTAGGCCTCATCTCGAACAATGTTCATTATATGTCCAGTGTTGTTGTCTTTACCAAATAAATAACAAACTGACATTGAGGGATTGTAGTGAAGGATGAACAGGCTAATCTCGGGGATGACAGGCTTTTTATGTGAGCGGTGTTTGGGTCGAATGGGCCTATTCCATGAGGTTTAGGAAAATATGTGGAAATCTCAGTAAAGTTTATAAGGCTCATTGAAAGCAGGGGCGATAATTCCCCTGGCTGGGACGTCTCAGACTAGGAGCCACGTTATTAGACTAGGCAGGCATATTGCATTGAAATGATAATATATAACTGTCCTCAGAGACTTCGTGAAACTGGAAGATTCTTTATCACATAAGGCTGTGGAAGCCAAAGTACTGTGTATAAGAAAGGGATTTTTGGACATTAAATGGATGTCTGCAAGTTTCCCTCTGAAAGAACTATCTCGAGGTCAGAGAACACCGTTTTCAGCAGCAGCGAGAGCGATGAGAGTGACGACCAGGGGACTGCCCAAAAAGTGAACATCCCTCGAAATGGACTTACTTCGAGAGTCAGCAGCCTTTATTTCAGAAGCAGCGGGAGCTGTGAGAGTGAAGAGCTGAGTCCAAGTGGTCGAGTTAGGTTCTGAGAAGGTGAGTGAACTGATATATTTGGGCAGTAGCTGAACCCGAAACACTGCACGTGTAATATCTCTTACCAGCCTTCCTCCTCTAACCAAAAACAAAACCTGAGCAACCTTGATTAGGTAAGATTTTTTTCTAATTTTTTTATCGTGTGGTTGGTAAGAAAAATTATTTTGTTCTTTTTTGATTAATCTATTATTTGATATTGTAGCTGGACAAAGTTATACTTACGAGCAAAAATAGCAGGAGATATCATACATGTATTTTAAACCCCTACTTAAAGTTGGATTTCAAGTTTGCGGATGATGTCCCTGACTCCTTCACGTACCAGTGTGTCCAGCTGCAGCTCTTGTTAGATCACATGATCACTTTGGATCTGCAGATGGAATCACTTTGGCGCATCCAGGATAATGAGGAGGTCGTAGATATGACATTTAGTGAATTGGTCACACTGCCGAGTAGGATTGCTGAGGGAGCAAGGTAACGAGTGACCAAAATGCAGACAAAGAGCAGGACGGAAGTGCAGGTGTTCTCCGCGCTCATCCCCCTTCAAAACAGGTATGCCACTTTGTGCAGTGTGGGGGGAGATGATTCTCCAGGGGAAAGCAGCAGCAGCCAGGATCATGGCACTGTGACTGGCTCTGTCTTACAGAATGGCGGGAAAGAGTGTGGAAAGGTTTTAGTAATTAGGAATTCAATTGGAACAGGAGTAGTCAGGCGGTTCTATAGTTGAAAACGAGACTCCTGAATGATTTGATGTCTTCCAAGTGCGTGGTGAGGAATGTTTTGGATCAGTTGCAGAACATTCTGCGGAACATTTTAAAGAGAAATTGATTCGAATGCAGGACAGATATGCCCCTGTGAAAATGAAGGATAGAAAGGCAAATTTTTAGGGAACCATGAATGATAGGTGAAATTGTGAGAGCAGCTAAAAGGAAAAGGAAGCATACATAAGGTGGAGGCCTCTTGAAACAGACGAAGCTATTAGAGTATCGTGAAGGTAGAACCTTTCCGAAATGAGGAATATGCAGGGCTAAAAGAAGTCATGAAATGTCTCTAGCAAACAGGGTTTATGAAAATCGCAAGGCTTATGTTCAATATTAGGAGCAAAAGGGGAACTACTGAAAGAGTTGTCCCACTCAACGACAAAGGAGAAATGTTATGCGTGGAGTCAGAGAAAGTTCGCAAGAATCTAAATGAACATTATGTGCAATTCTGTTCTCCTTCCTATTGGAAATATGTTGTGAAACTGGAAACGTTTCAGAAAAGATTTACAAAGTTGTTGCCAGGGTTGGAGGGTTTGAGCCATATAGCGAGGCTAAAAAGCTTGGGGCTATTTTCCCTGGAGTATTAGGAGCTGAGCGGTGACCTTACAGAGGTTTACAAAGTTATGAGATGCATAAATAGGATAAATAGGTAAAGTCTTTTCCCTGGGGTGGGGGAGTCCAGACCTAGACGGTTTAGGGTGAAAGGAGAAAGCTATAAAAGAGTCCTAAGGGGCAACTTTTCCACGCAGAGGATGGTAAATGTATGTACTAAGCTGCCAGAGGAAGTGGTGGAGGCTTGTACAATTGCAACATTTAAAAGGCGTTTGGACGGGTATATGAATAGGAAGGGTTTGGAGGGATATGGATCGGGTACTGGCAGGTGGGACTAGATTAGGTTGGGATATCTGATTGGCATGGACAGGTTGGACTGAAGGTTCTGTTTCCATGCTGAACATCTCTACGACTCTATGCGTACTTTGTATCATCATTCAGCGAGGAAAGGGACATGACAGCTGTTGAGTTTAGGGATAGATGTTGGTGTACTCTAAGTCAAGTAGACATAAGGAGGGAGGAAGTGTTGGATGTTCTAAAATCATTATTGTCGACAGGTCCCCAGGTCCAAATGGGATTTCCCCCAGGTAGCTGAGGGAAGGGTGACAGAAAATAACCTGGCCCTTAACTGATATCTTTGCAGCATTCTTGAATACAGGCAAGGTCCTGGAGCACTGGAGAATTGCTGAAGTCGTCCCCTTATTTAAGAGGTATAGCAGGAAAATCCAGGTAGTTATAGACTGGTAAGTCTGACGTTAGTGGTAAGGATGCTGCTGGAGACAATGCTGAGGGATAATATCGATTTATATTTGGAGGGAAAAGGGCTTATCAGTGATAGGCAACATGGTTTTGTGCAACAAAGCTCATGTCTTACTCTCTTAATAGAACTTTTTGAGGACGTCATAAAGTCGATAAAGGAAGGGCTGTAGATGTCATATATGTGGACTTCAGTAAGACGTTTGATAAGGTCCCCATGGTAGGCTGATGGAGAAAGTGAAGTCGTATGTGATACAGGGTGTTATAGCGAGATGCACAGAGAACTGGATGGGTATAAGGGGACAGAGAGTAGTAATGTAAGTGTGTTACTCAAAATGTAGACCTGTGACCAGTAGCATCTACAGATTTCTGTGTGTGACCATTGTTATTTGTGATGTACATGAATGACCTGGAGGAAGGTATAGGTGGTCTGATAAGCAAGTTTGCAGGTGACAACAATATTAGTGGATTAGCAGATAGTAAAGAGGACAGTCAGGTCACGCAACAGAATATAGATCAATTAGATTGGAGAGCGAAATAGCAGATGGTATTCAATCCAGGCAAATGCGAACTGATGCATTTTGAAATATGCAATTCAGTAGCGAACTATAATTTACACGGAAAAGCCGTGGAGAAAATTCATGTGTAAAGAGATCTGCGTGTTCAGTTCCATTTTACCCTGATGGTGGCAATGCAGGTCAATATAGTGGTCAAGAAGCCATATGGCAAGCTTCACCTCACCAGAAAGTGTATTGAGCATAGCAGTTTAGATTAGATTCCCAGCAGTGTGGAATTCGGCCCAACAAGTCCATACCAACCCTCCAAAAAGTAACCCACCTCTTCTCTGACTAATACTCCGCACACTATGTGCCATTTAGCATAGCCAAGTCTCCGGACTTACCAATCGTTAGACTGGGGGGAGGGAACTGGAGCAGCCAGCAGAAACTTGCGCAGACACAGGGAGAACGTGGAAACTCCACACAAACAGTTACCGGAGGCTGGAATTGAACGTGGTATTCTGGTGCTGTGAGGCAACAATGCTAACCACGACGCCAGCGTGCTGCCCCGTGGCTGATCCTGTTGCAGTTGTAGAGGAGTTTGTTTCAGCCACACTTGGAATACTGATAACTGTTGTGATCACTGTATTACCAAAAGGATTTGAATGCTTTGGGCAGAGGGCAGATGAAGTTCATCAGGATGTTGCTCGGGATGAAGGGTGCTGGTTATGAACACAGGTTGAGCAGGTGAGGATTATTTTCATTGAAAAGACGGAGTTTGTGGGAGGACGTTATGGGGTCGACTAATTCTGGAGAGGTACAGACTAGGTAGATAGCAAGAAGCTTTTTCCCAGAATCGGGGAATCAATTATTCGAGGTCATGAACTCAACAAGAGAGGGAACAGTTTCAGGGAGATATGTGTGGAGAGTTATTAACACAGAAGATAATCGGTGCCAGGAACACATTGCCAGCGGAGGTGATCGAAGCGGACACAATAACATCACGATGAACCAAAACTGATACCTGAATGAGCAGAGGGATACAGATCCTTAGAAAATTGGCGCCAGTCTTAGATAGAGGATCTGGATCAGCGCAGGCTTAACTAGATGGAGGACCTGTTCCTGTGCTGTAATACTCTTTCAGCTTTGTTCTTTTGATGGGGAGAGAGTAGGAATATTGTGTTGAGATAGAGGATCAGGCATCATTATATCGAGAGAGGGAGCAAAATCAGTAGATCAAGGGGACTACTGCAGTTCGAATTTTATGTTGGTTCCGGTGGTTAATCGCATTCACTGAAACACACGTTGTATAGGAAAAGTGCATTGAGTCGATTTTCCGCCATGAAATGAATGATGGAGCTCCAGTGTCTCAAATGGCCTACCCCTTTCCTAATGTTTCTATGGAGACTGTGGGAAAGCTCCAGAAAACTTGACCTGAGATGTCCAATGGTAAGAAGGAGACCTCTGCAGCATCGACAGGACTGTGTCTTTCTTTCTCTTTGCCAATATCGAGGCTTGGCTGGGTGTTCTGGTCTGTTTTAATCCATTAAGGCCTCAGAGCAATTTCACACAATTGAGTGTCTAAATTGGCTGTTTCAGAGAGCATTAAAGAGGTTCTTGCATGTCTGTATATGTTGAGTCACTTTTTGGGCCAGACAAGGACAACACGACAGATTTGTTGCCTGAAAGTATATTATTGAAGCGAATTGGCGTTGAAAATTGACATCGACTTCAAGGTCAATATTACTGACACCAGATTTTAGATATTGATATTTTATTAATTGTTTTTAACTTCCACCAGTGGCCAGTGGATCAGCCTGTTCTGGATTAATAATCCAGTGACACTTAAAAACAGCAGCATATCCACATAGAGACCTATCAGAAAGCACAATGATCAGGTTATTTCTGTGCTGCTTGTCGGCTCTGTCAAAAATGAACTTCCACCAATCTGACTATTGTGATTGTACTGAGGTTGTGGAAGTTGGTCAGTTTGTAATTATTCTCCACTTACAGGATACAGCATAGTTGAATAAATTTCTACATTGCCAGATGAATGTCAGACTTAGACCTGGAATGGAAGAGCTTACCCGGGGCACGGCTTGTTGTACATCGCAAGTCCTTAGTCCTATGAAGGAATTGTGTTTGGGCCCATTGTCTATGTCAGACCTACTGTGTTCAGCTGTTTGTTGATGTCACGTGCAGAGAAACGAATTGCTTCATGATGGGAATCTGATTCTGTGGACATCATAACGCAGGTGAGCTGGATTATCCACGTCTGGCTGAGGATGGTGCTGATACGACATCCTTGTCTTTTGCACTGACGTGTAGGGCTATCCCACCATATGGGTAGGGATATTTGTGAAGCCCTCCGGTCCAATGAGTTGTTTAATCGTCCATTACTATTTATGATTTGATGTGGCAGGACTGCACAGCTTAGATCTGATCGGTTGGTTATGGGACCATTTTGACCTCCATATCAGATGTTTTCCTGCTGTTTGGAATGCAAACAGTCAGTCACGATAGAGTTAACAAGTTGTCATCAGTTCGAGGTAAAAAATAGTTCTGACACTGGCGTGTTCATCTACACTTGTCACTGGAAAGGATAGAGGCTTGATTGCAATGACAGGCTAAGGGATTAGCTCGGTCAAAACGTTACAGATTATCATTGAATACAATTCTGGCTCTGCTGTGGTCCAGAGCACCACAACAATGCCAAGGATACTCTGTCTAAGAAGGTTCGGAGAGCTAGAACACCTGAAGATGCTAAAAATAGATTCTTGATCTTGAAATGAGTTGAACTCCACAAATAATTAGTCATGAAAGAGGAGTGGTAGTCATAGAATCTTAGACTCATGCAATATAGAAACACAGCAAAACCTGAATACTCACCATATCATTATTACTCATGATTTCATAAACTTCTGTAAAGCCACACCTCAGCATCCTGCACAAGAAGGGGAGAAATCCCAGGCTATCCCGATAACTTAAATTGGTCTGTCTTGGTACCATCATTTTCAATTGTTTTTGCACCATTTCTAGTTTAGTAACATCCTTCCTAAACCAGAAGGAACAGAATTGAACACAGAACTACAAATGCGTCCTTACCATTGACTTGTACAGTCATAACATGACATCTCAATGCCTGTGCTCACTGATCACCGATTATAGTAAGCATGCAAAAATCCTCTTTCACTGCCCTGTCTTCTTGTGACACCACTTTCAAGGAACGATGTATTTACACTCCTGGGTCTCACTGTTCGACAACATTTCTCAGTTCCCTAACATTAATTGTATAAATCTTTTTCTGGTTTGTCGAACAAAGTGACACAACTCACATTGATTTGCATTAAACTGCACCTGCATTTCCTTGGCCCACTGACTTGGTTGGTCAATATCTCGTTGTCCGTTTTGATCGCCTTCCTCATTGTCCACTGTACCACCACGTTATTGTCATCTAAAAACTAACTATCCATGCTTTCTATATTCTCATGCAAATCATTTATATGAATAGCAAACAACAGTGGGCGAACCAGCACTGGGTCTTGTGGCATACCATTGGTTACAGGACTTAAGTCAGAATAACAATCCTGTCGAAACACACTTGGTTTCCGGCTGTTAAACTAATTTTGGTATCCAATCAGATAGCTCTCTGTGATCTCACCTAAACAATATTTCAAGTATGCGGAATGCGGTTGAAGGCTCATCTATCTTCTGGGTCGCTATCAAGTTTGCTATGCACGATTTCCCACGTGCAAAGCAATGCTGGCAACCCCTAATCAGCTACTGTCCTTCCAAATACATGTAGTCCCTGTCATCTTTGACTGCATCCCTGTCCCTCAACACCCAGGCTTCCAGCACCTCACCCGTGGCTGTCCATGATTTAAATATCTCTCTGGGGATCCCACAATATCTTTCCTAACTTCCCACAAAGTCGTCGGACACACTTGATTTGCTCCCAGGCATTTGTCGACACTTTTGCGTTTTAAGACATCCTCGCCTTCTTTTCTGTAATGTGGACTATTTTCTATTAATTTTCCCGAATTTCCCAAGCTTCCATGTCTTCCTCTAGAATCAATAGTGACGCTAAATATTCGTTAAAGATCTCGCCATCACCTCTAGTTAAGCACCTATATGGAACAAGGGGTCATATTCTCTCCCTGGTTATTATTTTGTTCGTAATGTTCTTGCAGAATCTGTATGGAATTTCCTTTAACTTATCTGCCAAATTTATCCGATGTCCCAATTTTGAACTCTTCATTTCACTCTTAAGTGCATTCCTAAATCCGCTATTCTCTGTAATGATTACATGAAGCCACTTTTGATAGCTGACATTCTTCCTTATTTCTTCTTGACCACAGTCCCAATATCTCTGGTCATGCAGTGTTTCCTACTCCTACCATCTTTGCACTTTACACTAACAGGAAAAGGCCAGCACTGAACTCTCATTATCTCAGTGTTGAATACTTCTCACATACCAGACCTCCCTTCATTTTCAAACATCTATCTTAATCAACTTTCAAAGTTCCTGCCTACTACCGTCAAAATTAGCCGAGGTACAATTTAGAACTTCAAATTGCGAATCCAACCTAACGTTTTCCATAAATATTTTAAAACGAACAGCAGTATAGTCACTGGTCCCAATGTGCACCCCTGTTATCAACTCAGTCACGTGCCCTGCCTTATTTCCCAAAAGGATCACCATGATCTTAGTGAAGAGCAAGGCAGGCTTGAGTGGTCGAACGGCCTACTCCTGTGTCTGATACTTTTTTGGGGAATTTAGTGGAAGTTATTTTCCAGGAAGTTCTTTTATTGCATGATGCAATCAGTGAGGCAGAGGATTTTGTGACCCATCACAGAGTGAGAGAAGGCGGCTGTATTTACAGTGAATATAGATCGACAGCATGACCAACAAATGAAACGCAAGTTGCAGACAGCAGCTCTGAAAACAGAGACATAAGCGCTCATTCATTTACAGTCTGTGTTTTCCAAGAACGTTTTACAATTCATTCCCTACATTATTCCTCATTTTTACAGATCAAGGAATAGTCTGAAATGGCCATTTATCTTATTCCTGGAATTGATGCTGTTCATAGAAAATAGAACAGAGAACACAATACAGTGCTATACATGCTCCTCGGACCTCAATGTTGCGACGACCTGTCCAACCAATCTGGAGCGTATATATTGTTATGAAGATGTCAGTGCACTGTACATTTAAGAGAATGAAGAGCTGGCAGAACACCAAGTGTTCTGAACAAGATATAATGTAAACTTTTGGTCCAGTCGCTAGCTTAGCTGGTTGCCTGAAAAAGACAGAACAGGTTAGAATTAGGCCAGTCTGTTTAAAATATTCCCACAAAAAACAAACTCCAATCACATTTGAATTTAATGTGTTGACAATCCGAAAAGCCAATGGCACAATCCAATGCTTTGGAGTATATGACCGGGGAAAATTGAACAGTTGGGAGGAGAACTGCCAAGGCATTAACATTTGCAGACTGCCCGGAGAGTAGCTCTCTGAAAGGTACCTTTATCGATCAGTAACCTTGGAAACAGAAATCTCTAAGAAGAAAAGAACAGCGAGGAAGATGTAAACATAAATTGACATCCGGCTGGTTTTGAAAATTTGGATTTTAGGTAAATGTTAATCGGAGGTTTTATCAGACAAGTTTTCTAGAAGGAAAAATAAAAGTTAGTTCAGAGGAGGGATTTGTATATAGTTGTCAATTAATTATTCTTCATTATGCTTTAAGAAACAAAGTTGTTGACTTTTACTTGAAGTAGCTTTGGCCTCTAGTGTTCTCAGAGATTACTGCACGGGATAACTCCTTTCTGTATTGCTGGTTTTAGTTAAGCAGGAGGATTTAACCAGTTTGGGCGCTCGTCGTCGGGATTTGAATAGGTTTGGACAGATTTGAATAAATTTGCGAGTATGGAAAATCCCAGCAGATTTAAACCATTACAGGTTGGTGCCATAGATCTTTAAATAAAACATAGAGAAGACAAACATTTTAATTTCTGCAAAGTGTGTTTAATTAAATTAAAAGCGAGAGAGGTTCTGGGATTGAAGATGATTCTAAAATTTGCCAAGAAAGTTTTGATGGAAAGATAAAGGCATAATTTTCGAATTAGCAAGAAATTAGATTTGGGTTTAAACAAGGAGAAAAGTAAAGGTGATATTGTATTGGAATTACTCAAAAACTAAGGTGACTCAGAGAAACACATAATTGTATTAGAGGTAGAAAAAACCAAAATTACCTTTGAGGAAAATGGAATTAGAAGATAAATAAAGGGAGAGAGAAAGAGAAAGAGGGAGACAAGAGAGAGATAGAGGATTGGGAGAGAGAAAGAGAGAAGGTTCTTAGCTGAGCAAAGAAAGAAAAGAATGGAGATAGAAAGAGAAAGAGAAGAAAGAGAGAGATAAGAAAGGGAGAGATAAAAAAGAGAGAATTTTAACGTCAGATGTTGTGGCTTTGCCAACAAACCTTAGATCAGAGTGGTGCTGGAAAAGTACAGCAGGTCAGGCAGCATCCGAGGAGCAGGAAAATCGACGTTTCGGGCAAAAGCCTTTCATCAGGAAAAGAGGCAAGAAACCTCCAGGGTGGAGAGGTAAATGGGGATGGGGCTGGGGAGAAGGCAGCAAGGAGTACAACATGTGAATGGGGTTCGGATGGAGGTGATAGGTCAGAGACGGGGGTGGGGGAAGGTAGCAAAGAGTACAATAGGTGAATGAGGGTAGGGATGGATGTGATAGATCAGAGAGAGGGTGGAGCGGATAGATGGGAAGGGAGATTGGCAGGCAGGACAGGTCATGAGGTTACTGCTGACCTGGAAGGTTGGAAATGAGCTAAGGTGGGGGGAGGGGAAATGAGGAGAATGGTGAAGTCCACATTGTTCAGACTAAAATGTTAGGGAGAGCTAATGAGGTATTTGCCGTGCTGTCAGATGAAGGGTCAAGGGCTTATGAAGAGGTTAAATTGGTTATTTGAAGTGGTTATGAATTGGCACCTGAAGCATATAGACAGCTGGTCAAAAGCATAAGAAGGAATCAGTTATGACTTATGTTGAGTTCGATTTTGATCGATGGGTTTGTGCTTTGAAAATCGATGGGGCTTTTGAGGCTCTCTTAAAGATTATTCTGCTGGAGGAGTTTTAAACACGCTGCTCGAGATGGTAACAATTCACGTGGAGGAACAGACATTTCACGAAGTGAGAAGGGTAGCAGAATTAGCATATCAATACATTTTGGGTCCAGACTGAAATTTCTACCGTGGGGATAAAAGGTGGGAGAAGGGGAGATGGTACACCATTAAACGAAGAGTACAGAGCGCTGGAAACAATTTAACACAGGATTTAAAATATACCAGACCAAGAGGGTGGGAGGGGGTGAAAGGCTTCTGGTGTTTCCAATGTTGTAAAGTGGGACACATAGAGTCACAGTGCTAATCGTTAAAGAACGGCATTGTGGGTAACAATGTGCTATAATAAGCGAAGCCAGTGGCTTTATCTATGGTAGTAAAGGAGGCTCCAAGAAGATCCGAGGTGCTGCAGGAGAGTGCGCAACCAAGGCGGGGCTGATTGTGAAGTTGGTATCTGATCTCTACAAAGAACTTGCCTCCGTGGGTAAAGTTACTCAGAAAGAAGCAGGTGGAAATTACAATTTTGATTCATACGTGCACTCTTTCTGATCTGTGACCGGAGAGTGTGATAATTTGTGGGATACATTGACAGACATTTAGCATTCCCCGATGTAAGATCTGGTTGAAATGCTAACTTCAGACTAGGGATGTTACAGTGGGAATGATTGACAGAGTTTCAGTTCCAGGAATTCAGTTTATTCTTGCGAATTATTTGGCAGGATCCAACGTGACATCCCTTGTTGTAGAGAAGCCCAAGGAAGACCAAGGTGCTGAGGAGTTAACACAGATTTCCCAGACTGTGTTATAACCAGATCCCACTATCATAGGTCACAGCACGAACTCAAAAGTAAAGAGAACGATGAAGGAGTTGAGGTTCAGTCAGTGAACACCTGTTTGACGGAGTGCTGCAGGAAAAATCTGAACAGGCAGAGCGTCGTATAGACGTATTTAGATGTGAAAGTCTAAGTGACTTGCAACAGAAAGTCAAGACAATAAAAGATATATATGTGAATGCGTACTCTGAAAAGGAGGTAAGCATGGACTACTTTCTAACCGGTGAGAAAATTCGTAAAGCCAAAGTACAGAGGGATCTGGGAGTGCTAGTCGAGGATTCTCTAAAGGTAAACATGCAGGTTGAATACATGATTAAGAAAGCGAATGCAATTTTGTCATTTATCTCAAGAGGGTTAGAATATAAAAGCAGTGATGTGCTACTGAGACTTTATAAAGCTCTGGTTAGGCCCCATTTGAAGTACTGTGTCCAGTTTTGGGCCCCACACCTCAGGAAGGATATTCTGGCACTGGAACGTGTCCAGCAGAGATTCATGCGGATGATCCCTGGAATGGTAGGTCTAACATACTAGGAATAGCTGAGGATCCTGGGATTGTACTCATCGAAGTTTAGAAGGTTAAGGGGAGATCTAATAGAAACTTACAAGATAATATAGCATTAGCCAATCCCTTCAATCCCGGAATCAAACCTTTAAACCTTTACAAGATAATGCATGGCTTGAAAAGGGTGGACGCTAAGAAATTGTTTCCGTTTGGCGGGGAGACTAGGACCCGTGGGCACAGCCTTAAAATTAGAGGGGGTCAATTCAGAACAGAAATGCGGAGACATTTCTTCAGCCAGCGAGTGGTGGGCCTGTGTAATTCATTGCTGCAGAGTGCAGTGTCTTCAAGGCAGAGAATGATAAATTCTGGATGTCACAAGGAATTAAGGGCTATGGAGAGAATGTGGGTAAGTGGAGTTGAAATGCCCATCAGCCATGATTAAATGGTGGAGTGGACTTGATGGGCCGAATGGTCTTACTTCCACTCCTATATCTTATGGTCTTATGATCATAAGAGGCAAAAAATATTCCGAAGCGTTATTGTCTGAAAGATAGAAGCCCAATGCAGAAATGGAGACTACGGCAAGTTAGTGCAGACATGGGCCAAAGTTCACCAGACTGTGTTGCTGGAAGCAAACAGAGAGGAGGTGCTATGGATAGCACATGAACTACTTGTCGGAGGTCACCTAGAAGTAAGAAAGATTCAGGCTATAGTAGAAAAACATTTTTAAACGCCTGGAATGCATAAGAATGTGGTTAACTTTTAACAAATGTCGGTAAGTTACAGGCGATAATAAAGCCAGCACCTTTGTTGTCAATTCCCACATTTGAAGAACGTTTTACACGGGTTATAATTGATTGTGTCGACTCCCTTCCGAGAACTAAAATTGGGAATCAGTACTTCTCAACCATCGTGGATGTGTCTGCCAGATTTTCAGAGGTAATTCCATTACGAAGTGTCAAGGCAAAAAGGGTATCAGAGAAGTTAGGAGCTTTCTTCACACAGTATGATTTCCCCAGAGACATTCAGTTGAACCAAGTGTCAGATTTTTCTGCTCAGCTGTTCAAGAGGGCTGTGGATAGCTTAGGTGTACAGCACTTTCAATCCAATGCGTGTGATCCTGAATCCCAGGGAACTTTAGTAAGGTGACATCAGAACTTCAAGACCTTTTTGAAAGCGTAATGTTCAGAATTACTCGAGTGATTGGGTTAAAGGTATCCCATTCGTGTAGCTTACCATTGACATGATCCAAATAAATCTAATCAGTTCACTCCCTTCGAGTTAATTTTCGGGCATGGATTTAGAGGCCATTTGAAGTTAATTAAAGAAAAATTGACAGGACCAATGTTGGAGATCTCACATTCAGATTATGTATCAATGGTGAGGGAGAGACAAAATTGAGTACGTGAGTTAGCTAAACAGCACCTAAAGAGTTCACAGTTTGGAATGGAACAGGTGGCAAAAAAAGAAACTCAGAGACTCGGACGTTTTCCCGTGGGGATGGCGTATTAGTACTGTTACCCGTGATAGGAGATCCCTTCAAAGCCAGGTTTAGTGTTTCCTATCTAATTGAGAAAATGTTCAGTCATGTGAACTATCTAGTAAATATGCCAGATAGGAAAAAAAACTGCATCGGGTTTGTCATGTGAACATGTTGAAACCACTTTTTCTTACTGGAGAGAAACTATTGGAGAAAAGGTGTTATTTACTGCCCCACAGATAAGGCTACTTTTAAGTGACTTAAGATAAATTGAAAAATAAAGAAGGCTTTAAGGACTGGGATTAGTTCGTGAGCTGTCTGTATCAAGAGCACAGAACACCGTTGAAAGGACATACGTAAGAATCAGATGGGGATGGCTAGCGCAATTGCACATGAAGTATACATAGGGAATACTGTTCCAATAAAACAACGTTCCTATCCGCTTAGTCCTTTCAAAGCCAGACAGGTCCAGGAGGAGGTGGAGGACATGCTCGTCGAGGACATCATCAAACCAAGCCAGAGCGTGTGGCGTGTGGCTGATCGTCTTAGACGGAACTCAAAGATTATTGGAAGATCATTGCTGTTACATACCCAATTCCTAGATTGGAGGACTGTATCAAGAAAGTCGGACAAGCCAGTTACATCACCAAGTTGGACCTACTGCATCGTTACTGCCAGGTATACTTATCAGAGATTATGAAAGAAATTTCTGTGTTTGTAACCCCAAATAGGCTATATCAGTTTAAGGTGATGTCTTTGGAATGAAGAACGCACCCTGCCACATTCCAATGACTCATGAACAGAATTCTGGCTGGGTTAACATGTTATGCAGTCTATTTGGACGATGTAGAGACCTGTTGTAAGTCCTGCAAACGTCACATGGTAAAACTGGCCAAAATCTTTGAACGACTGCGAGCAGCAAAATAAACCTGAAATCACGAAAGCAGAGTGGTTGTTCTAGTAACATAATTTCGGTCATGGAGGGTTGACCCCTCAAAACACAAAGACGAAGGCCATTAAGAAATTTTTACGAGCAACCTCGAAGAAAAATGTGCTCGAATCTTTCGTCTCAAAGTATGCTATCTAAAGTTTGTTACGTAGTGTAGTGGATTCATTAACCGATTTGCTGAAGAAAAACACAAATTTTCCGTGGACAGAACAATGCCAGGGAGGCATTCGACCATTTAAAATCAATACTAACCACCAAACGAGTTTTAGCTACACTAAAGTTTTCAAGATCTTTTAAAGTCGCTATCAATGCGAGTAACATTGGATTTGTATCTGTACTCCTACAGGAAGATGAGGATGGCATGGAACTGCCAGTTCGTTACTTTTGAAGAAGATCAACATCCACCAGACGAAATAATCCACGGTCAAAAAACTACTATTTAGATTGGTACTGGCCTTACAACATTTTAATGTGTGTATCACGAACATCGTGAAGGAGACAGTTCTGTACAAGGATCACAGTCGTCTCACATTCTTAGAATACTTGAAATACCAGAATATGCGACTATTTCATTAGAGTTTTATATTACCGACATTTAATTATAAAATCAAATGCAGGTTGTAAGAATATCATCACCGGTGCGTTATTGTAGATTTAACTGACAAATTTTAGATGAGATATGCAGTTATATGGGAAGAGGTTAAGGTGAACTTAGATTAAAGTTAACTGTATGTTCGGATAATGTAGTTAACGAATAGGAAAAAAAGGAAGCCATCTTTTCATTGTGAAGGTACATGTTTTTCTTCAGGGCTGAGGTGTTATGAAGATGTGGGTGTACTGTACCTTTAAGAGATTTAAAAGCTAGCCGAACAAACTGACAGCACTGATTGTTCTGAACAAGATATAATGCAAATCGTTGATCAAGTAGGTGAGGTACTGGTTGTTTTGGGGACATAAAACCAAGGAATTTTGAACAGTTGGAAGGAGGACTACCAAGCCAGTAGCATCTGCAGACTGCCCAGAGAATAGCTCTCTTAAAAGTACCGATTTCAATCAGTAACTTGTGAAACAGAAATACTTTAGAAGAACAAAATTCGATCAGGGAAGATATAAATAGAAGATTCAACATCTGGGTGGTTTTAAAAATGTAAATATTTGTTAAATCTTAATTGGGGGTTTTATTGAACTAGTATTATAGAAGAGAAAGTAAGGGTACGTTTAAAATTACAGCTGTTAGTTAGTTATTTTCTGTTATATTTAAAGAAATAAAGTTGTTAATTTTTACTTTAAATAGTTCTTCTCCTCTCGACTATTCACCGATTACTGTCTGTGCTAAGTATTGTCTGTGTTGCTGTTGTATATCAAACCGGAAGACTTGTCCCGTGTTGTAAAACTATCCTGCACTCTTCCATTTCCACTGATATTTTATCCATTTAAAATCCCTTAAAGTTAGCGAACCTACTGCTGTTACAGGCATGGCATTTTACGCCCCTACTACCCGCTGAGCAAAGAAACGACCTCTGACATCTATCTGATATTGTTCCATCAGCATAGAGTTATAGAGTCATCGAGATGTACAGCATGGAAACAGACCCTTCGGTCTAACCCGTCCATGCTGACAGATATCCCAACCCAATCTAGTCCCACCTGCCAGCACCCGGCCCATATCCCTCCAAACCTTCCTATTCATATACCCATCCAAATGCCTCTTAAATGTTGCAATTGTACCAGCCTTCACCACATCCTCTGGCAGCTCATTCCATACACATACCACCCTCTGCGTAAAAAAATTGCCTCTTAGGTCTCTTTTATATCTTTCCCCTCTCACCCTAAACCTACGCCCTCTAGTTCTGGACTCTCTGATCCCAGGGGAAAGACTTTGACTATTTATCCTATGCATGCCCCCCATAATTTTGTAAACCTCTATAAGGTCACCCCTCAGCCTCCGACGCTACTGGGAAAACAGACCTAGTCTGTTCAGCCTCTGCCTATAGCTCAGATCCTCCAACCCTGGCAACATCCTTGTAAATCTTTTCTGAACCCTTAAAGTTTCACAAAATCTTTCCAATAGGAAAGAGACCAGAATTGCACCCAATATTCCAACAGTGGCCTAACCAATGTCCTGTACAGCCGTAACATGACCTCCCAACTCCTGTACTCAATACACTGACCAATAAAGGAAAGCATACAAAACGCCGCCTTCCCTATCCTATCTACCTGCAACTTCACTTTCAAGTAGCAATGAATCTGCACTCCAAGGTCTCTTTATTCAGCAACATTCCTTAGGACCTTACCATTAAGTGTATTAGTCCTGCTAAGATTTGCATTTCCAAAATGCAGCACCTCGCATTTTTCTGAATTAAACTCCATCTGCCACTTCTCAGCCCATTGATCCATCTGGTCCAGATCCTGTTGTAATTTGAGGTAACCCTTTTCGCTGTCCACAACACCTCCAATTTTGGTGTCATCTGCAAACTTACTAACTGCACCTCTTATGCTCGCATCCAAATCATTTATGTAAATGACAAAAAAGTAGAGGGCCTAGCTTTCTGACTTTATGGTGTAGGGAAGGCCATTGATGTTGCAGCTGCTGCTGGTTCTCAGTGTCTCATGGATGCCCAGTTTCGATTCGCTCCATCCTTTAGAAATATGTCCTAATTCGCATGAGGTAGTGCCACATAATACAGTGGATGGTACTTTCAATATGAGGCTGAGACTTCCCCTCCACCAGGACTGTATATTGGGTGCTCCTACAGACAGTGCCAGGGGCAGATACATCTGTGACATGTAGCTTGGTGAGAATGTTTCCCTCTTTCGGGTCACCCATTACTTCCCACTGTCTGGCTGCTGGGCATTTCCGACCTCGCCCTGCTGATTCGGTGGTTGGCCTGTGAATAAACTCTTGGTGATGAACAATGAAGTCCCACACCAAGTGTAGTTGCTGTGTTCTTGTCACACTCAGTGATTCCTCTGATTTATTTTCAACATCGAGGGGGCTGACTTATTACGAGGAATAGAGTGGAGGATAGTAAATACATATCATCATGCGATTTCCTTGACCATCTTTGACCTGTTACCAGGAGACTTCCAGGGTTCTGGAATCAATGTTGGAGAATTTCTTCATAACTCACGGTGCCACCAACACTGGTGGTCCCCTTGTGTCGGTGGGACACAGGGATGGTGATGGGGCTTCCTGAAACATTACCCATCAGGTCTGATTCTTTGAATATGACGATGTCAGACAGTTTCCTGACCGGTCAAAATTAGCAAGAAAAGCAACAATGGAGCGAGGGGGAATGTCTTTAAAAAACTGATTGAAACGTATCTCTCAGGTATGTGTTTTACTCTCAAAAAACTTTGAGGAATCCCTTGCATGCACTGCAGGAAATGCTTATGATTTAGTTGAATTAGAGAGAAATGACTACAGGGAGACCGATTTTGGGAATTGAATATCCAGCACATTTTACAGCTGAGAGTGTGAAACAAACTGAAAAGGAGGTGAGGTAGATCTCCGATTAAGGGGTGACATTTATGATTGGAAAAGAAGATTTCACATCAATGAGCAAGGCACTGGATTAATCTCATTGCTTTTACATGTAAAGTGCCAGTTAAGGTGCGTTTGAGGAGAGATTTCCACCGCGAGGCTGAGCAGATTTAAATAAACGTAATGGCCAGTAGGGCCGTAGGTCTTCGTGACAATCACATTTTACAGAAAACATTCCCCGCATCGATCTATAATCGAAATTCACCAGAATATTCTATAACTGGCATTTCCCGTGATATTCTATAACAGAAATTCCACGAAACGATTTATAACTGGCGTTTCCTGGAAAATTACATAACCTGCATTCCCCAGAACATTCTATCATTGACAATACTTGCGAACAGCCTGACATCAGTGAATTGAACAAAAAATAAGATCCCGTGGGAGAGATAACATACCTGGGAGAAGGAGACATTGTTCCTAAGTCCCCTCAGACAGTTAAAGGGGTAAATACATTTTCCCTGCGTTTAATTCCTTCATTGCAGAGGATTGAACACAACCTATACTAAACTTTCCAACCGTCTCTTGTCTTCAAGGATCCAGGACAGAATTGTTCAGGATGGCAATGTTTTTATTCTCCGTATTAGGGAATGTAAAAGAAGTGACCTGTGCCTGCTTTCCACTGACCGAATGTTCTAGAAAACATCTGTCCTTAAGGATGTGTGTCTGTGTGTTTGGGGAGGGAGGGTTTATTGTGTTTGGCATCAGATTTTATAAGTAATTCAGAGCTTCCAAGGTTGCTATTTCAGTTCCAATTATTTCAATATGTCTCTGAATACAGTGACACATTTGAAAATATCACGAGGTCCTCAATAAAACTGGTAACATTGCCTCCAAGCTAATCTTTAATTTGTCTGTTTTCCTTCCTCACAGTTAATGTCGTGACGATCTACATTCTGCTTTATAAAGATTGCGGATTGTCAAACTGTGTCAGTCGTTACCTGGTGGCCATGGCAGTGGCGGATCTTCTAGTCATTATCCTCGACCTGATATTGAGACACATTCCCATTGTTTATCGGGAACAGTTTTATTTCCTATTGTCCACCCCCGTGTGTAATATCCACGCCGTCCTGCTTTATGCAGCCACTGACTGTTCTGTCTGGTTCACCGTCACTTTCACCTTTGATCGGTTTGTGGCCATTTGTTACCAGAAGCTGAAAATTAAATATTGCAGTGAGAAAACGGCGGCTGTGGTTCTGGGAGCAGTGACTGTGCTGAGCTGTTTAAAGAACATTTTCTGGTATTTTATGTTCACCGCTCAGTATATGCTTGCGAATATCCCCTGGTTTTGCCTTTCAATAGGCTATGTTGGAACTTCTCGTTTCTGGGTTATAATCGAGTTTGTCCACTACATTCTAAACCCAGCTCTTCCATTTCTCCTGATTCTGCTGCTCAATGTTTTCACGGTCAGACACATTTTAGTGACCAGCAGAGCCCGCAGGAGACTCCGGGTTCAAACCAATGGGGACGCTCAGTCTGACACTGAAATGAGAAATCGAAAAAAATCCATCATTTTGCTGTTTGTAATCTCGGCCAATTTCATCCTGTTATGGTCAACATTAATGGTATTTTCAATATCGCACCGGATGAGGGGCATTGGGTATAACTCTGTATCTCTAGACTGGTTTGTGCAGGAATTGGGCTTCATGCTGCAGCTCCTCAGTTGTGGCACAAACACCGCGATTTATGCTGTGACCCAGACAAAGTTCAGACAGCAGCTGAGCAATGTGCTGAAGTATCCCGTTTTCAAAATTATTCAATCAACCAGATTCACTCATTAATTAATGGACTCACGATTTTGTTATTTCAGTTCAATATTTCAGTGATGAAGTAGTCACTATGGTAACAGATTGTTGGTAGTGCTGGTGTGTCCAGCCTTACCCCACAAGGATTATAGGGAGACATTTTAATGTTTCTCTCTACTCAGGGGCCAGTGAGAGACACATGATCCCACTGATTGTATCTGTCAATTCAATTTGTAGATAATAAATATGTTCTTTATAAAGTGCCAACCAGCAGAGTAAACTATGTTAGTGTTTGTCTTTGTGGAGAAGAATCTGAGCGGGACAAAGACAAAGTTGACCCCAAATCCTGGTCCTCAGGGAAGTGGAGGGGACCAGGGCCGATCCCACGAGATGGGTTACCCTTTCCGACATAGCCTCGGCAGAATTCATGGCTCTTCCCTTGCCCCTCTCTCTCCACACTTCCTCCCACTCTCACAATGTCGCTCCATATCTTGCTCCTTCTCTCATTTACATTCTCTATTTCACGGACCCTCCATTCCCCATTGTCCTTCACTCTTTCTCCATCTTACAATCTGTCTTTACCTCCCAATCTCCCTCTTTCCAAACCTCTTTTCCATGAATCCTCGCTTGCATTCCATTGCTGGGGGGAGCATAGTGGAATCGAACGTTTCAGCCTTTTGCTAAAGTATGGGACTTGGGCCAAAAATAGCTGCGAGGTAACACAGTGGATGTGAGAACACTGATCCATACTCGGGGTAAATGTCAGGATGGCCCGGGCTACAGAGTGGGGAAGGGACAAGAGGTTATGCCAAATGGAATAGATTGTGTGGGACTAATGTCTGTTACTCGGGGAACAGAATAGAGATTGGTTCAAAGGTCGATTCTCCGAAATTAACTCAGAAATGTTTCGAAGGACCATGCTCATGGAAGAATGTGTGCGGGGGAGTGAGCATAACGGTAGGAGAATGTACAGAACTGTAAGCATGTTTTGGGGAGAGTGTGTGTGGGAGAGCGCATGACTGTAGTGTGCAGGGGAGTGAGCATAACGGTAGCAGGCTGTGCAGCAGAGTGAGAGTGACCGTTCGAGGAAGGTATCGTAGAATGAATGTGATGGTAGTGAAGTGCACCAGGAGGTGGGGGTGAGCTTGAGGGTGGGGGAGAGTACAGGGAAGTGAGCATGACAGTGTGGGAGTGTATATGGTTGAGAGTGTCATGGCGGGGAAATGTTCAGGGGAGTGAGCATGAATGTGACAGAGTGAGGACATGATAGTGAAGGAGGGAGGTACACTCAGGGAGTTACTGTGAGGAAGTGGGAGTAAAAGTGAAGGAATGAGTGAGGAGAGGGGAGAGATTGTGAAAGAGTGGAACTGAGTCTGAAGGAAGGACTGTGACTGAGGGAGGTATCATGACAGATTGGGACGAAGTGTGAGGCACTGAGTGCAACGTAATTAGTTTTACAGATTGATGACAGAATGATTTAGATTAAGAGGGAGTGACTGTGACAGTGCGGAACTAAATGGGAGGGTGTGGTGATGGGAATCAGGTGGGCGAAGGTGCACGGGTTCCTGAGCGAGAAAGAGAGGGAGGGAAGGGGTGAGTGAGATTGAGAGACGGTGTAAATAATATGAGAGTGCGCGAGGAAGTAAATGACACCTCGTGGGAGGGAGGGAGGAAGGAAGCGGACCGAGAAGAACAGAGACAGCGAACACGAATGAGTGAGCGAGATCGACTGGGATGAAGGTCGTGAGCAAGACCTAGAGAGAGGGAGATAGAGAGAGAGAGAGACAGCTAGACTGAGAGGAGGGAAGTGAGGGACACAGAGAGGGAGGGACGAGCAAGTGTGAGAGCGAGACGGATTCAGTGAGACACAGAGGGAGGGAAGGAGTGAGAGGGACGGACAGGGTGAGAGTGAGCAAGATCCAAATGAATGGAAGGAGTGAGCGGGTCCGTGAGGGAGACCATGGCTGAGACGGGAAAGAGGGAATGAACAACATGAAAAGGTCGGAATGGAGTTAACAAGACAGAGGGTGGGAGGGAGCGAGAGGAAAGGAGTGAGTGAAACCAAGAGGACCGAGCAAGCCAGACCAAGAGGAAGGGAGCGGGGCCAAGAGCCAGGGAGGGAATGGGCGAGACCAAATAGAAAGGAAGACGTGAGTAACAATGAGAGTGAGGGAATCAGTGAAACTGAGAGGGTGCGAGGTAGTCTGCGAGACTGAGTGGGCGGGAATAAATTGGAACTGGAGGGAGGGAGGGAGTGAAAATGAGAGTACACGCGCCGGAGTGAATGGAACCGAGAGGGAGGGAGTGAGCGAGTCTGACAGGAAGGAGGGAGACGAGGGGGGCAATGAATGAGTCTGAGAGACAGTGAGGAAGCAAGACCCACAGGAAGGGACCGAGACCCAGAGGGAGAACATGATGCAATCCAAGAGGGCTGGAGTGAGCGAAACCAAGAGGGATGGAAGGAGTAGTAGAGACAGGAAGCACACGACGGACTGAGTGAGACTGAGAGGGAGGGAGCAAATGAGGATGACCGTGTGCACTAGGGTGTGAGAGAGTCTGAGAGGGAGGGAGTGAGCAAGCCGAAGAGCGCGCATGGGAATTAGCAAATTCGGGAAGGAGCTAGTAGGTGAGACCAACACAGAGAGGGAGTGAACAAGCACAAGAGGGAGGGCGGGTGTGAGCAGCACAGACAGGGATAGGGTGAGTGATCGAGGCTGAGAGAGGGAGTCTGCAAGACCGAAAGTGATTTAAGGACTGACAAATGGAGAGTGACAGAGCAAATAGATTGGAGATAAAAGAAGGGATTAAGCAAAATCGAGATGAAGGGAGGAAGTGAGCGATCCAGAGAGGGCGGGCGGCAGGATGTATGATGGCAAATAAAATGGTCATCAGCAGGTTGTCATGTGTGCACCAGAGTTTCAGTACAAGGCAGTCTATAAAAGAGGAAAAAAGGAAGGATAAGAAAGGGTAAGAAAGCTCGCAAATGACACTTTTTCAGAATGTGCACAGCATTAGTTACATGTTCGATGAGGCATAGCACAGTAACATAGTAACATAGCAAATCATCGTGAAGGAATATAATTTAGTAGCCTTTACGAAGACATGGTTGCAGGATGGTCACGACTGGGAGTTAAATATCCAGGGATATCAGAATATTAGTAAGGACAGACAGGAAGTTAAGCAAGGTGGTGTTGCTCTGATACTCAAGATATATTCTGAGATACTCTGATGCTCTGATGTTAGGACAGTTTACGGGCAGTCGCAGATTTTCAAAACAACTTTTTAAATTGCTTAGCAAAAATATATTCCAGGGAAAAGAAAGAAATGTAAGGAAATGAGTAATCTGCCATGGGGGTCTAGGGTATTAAGGGAGGCGATCAAATTCAAAGAGAAGGCATCCAAAGTGGCCACGAACAGTATGAAACTGGAACATTGGGGAATATTTAAGGGTCACCAGAAAGCTGCAAGCATAATGATAAAGAAAAGTAAGATAGAGCATGAGAGAGAAAAAAAAATACTAGTCCAGAATATAAAAACAGAAAAGAGAAGTTTCTATAAATATATAAAACGAAAATCAGTGGCGAAAGTAAAGATTGGTTCTATAAGACGATAGGAGGGGGCATTTAGTTTTCTGATATTATGAAATGCTTAAGCATTGAACTGGTATTTTATATCGGTTTTCACAGTGGGGGACAATAACATGCCAATAATTGACAATTAAACTAATGTAGGTGATGACCTGGAAAAATATCATTACCACGGAAGATAGAGTGTTTGGAAAACTAATGGAGCTAAGGATACCCTAAATCCTACCATGTTGGAATGCGTCCCCGTGTACTTATAGAGAATGCTGGAGAAAAAGCAAGAGCACCCCAGGTAATTTTCCATAATTCATTGAACTGTCGGGCAGTCCCAACAGATTCCCACAACATGTGTAACGCCATTGTTTAAAAAAAAGTAGACAAAAGATGGGAATTTTCTACCAGTTAACTTGACCTCTGTAGTGGTGAAAATACTTGAGTCCATTATCAATGCATCTGGATCAAAATTGTCCCTTTGGAAAGAGGCAGCACGTGTTCATGAAGGGCAAATCGTGTTTTACAAATCTTTTCTAATTCTATGAAGACATTACCAGCAAGGTGGACAACGGGGATCCAGTGTAAATACCTAGATTTCCAAAAGGCCTTCGACATGGTGCCACAAAAGGGTCTGTTGCATAAGATAAACATGCATCGCGTTTTGGGTAATGCATTAGCATAGTGACAGAATTGGTTAACTAACAGGAAGTAAAGTATATGGATAAATGAGCGCTATTCTGGCAGACAATCAGTGACTAGTGCCTCAGGGATCAGCAATGGGACTGCAATTATTCACAACTTATATAGATGATTTGATTTGGTGATCCATGTGTAGTGTGTTAAAGTTTGCAGATGACACTAAGATGAGTGGCATAGCAAAGTGTGCAGAGGACTGTGAAACTTTTCAGAGGAACACAGAAACTTTGAGTGAGTAAGCAAAGGTCTGAAAGATGGAATCCAACGTTAATAAATGCAAAGTCATCCATTTTAGTCGGGGTAACAGAAAACAAATTTATTACTTGAATAATTAAAACATGTTGCAGAATGCAGATGTGCAGAGGGAACTGGGGGTCCTTGCGCATGAATCACAGTCGGTTGGTCTGCAGGTACAACAAGCATTCAGGAAGACTAATGGAATTCTGTCCTTCATTGTTAAAGGGATTGAGGTTAAAAGCAGGGAGGTTATATTGCAGTTGTAAAGGGTGATGGCGAGGCCACACCTGGAGTAGTGAGTGCTCTTTAAGTCTTCATACTTGAGGAACAGGCATGGGGGGGAGGGGTGCAGAGGAGGTTTAAAGGTTTGATTCCGGGATTGAAGGGATTGGCTAATGCTGTGAGACTGAGTAGTTTGGATATAAGTTCATGGCAATTTAGAAGAATGAGGGGAGATTGCATAGAAGCAAGTAAACTAATGAAGGGAACAGGTAAGATAGAATTAGGGAGGATGTTTTCGCTGGCAGGTGAAACGAGGTCATTAGGGCATAGCCTGAAAATTAGGGGGAGTAGATTTCGGACGAAATCGAAAAGAACCTTCTTCCCCCGAGGGTTTTGAATCTACGGAATTCCCTGGCCAGTGAAGTAGTCGACGCAATTTCAGTAAAGGTTTTCAAGCCTAAGCCAGATTTTGTGTTGGACAGTTAATGAATTAAGAACTACGGTAAGAGGGTGGGTGAGTGGAGCTGATTCCACAAAAAGATCAAATATAATTTATGAAATGGTGGAGCAGGCTCAAATGGTCGGACTGCCTACTCTGGCTCCTAGTTCATGTGTCCTGATGTTATTCTGTAAGTGTGAGAGAGCCAGTGACCGAGACCGAGAGGGAGGGAGGTTTTGAGCGAGACTGAGAGGGAGAGTGACTGGAAAAGATTCAGAGTAAGTGAGAGGTTGATCACCACCAAGAGGGAGGGAAGGGGTGTGCAGGACTGAGGGGGAGGGCTGGAGCAAGACTGAAAGGGAGGGAGTGAGTGAGCGAGACCCGACACGGAGGGCGAGAGTGTGATCCAGACTGAGAGGGAGGTTGTGAGTGAACTCTGGAAAGACAGAGGGACTTAATGAGATCTAATGGTAGAGAAGCAGTGAGCGAGACCAAGAGGGAGTGAGAAAGCGCAGACTGATCGGGAAGGCGCGAGACTCAAATGGAGGGAGAGTGATGGAGTGTGAGGGACTGATTAGGACAAAAATTGAGGTGGTGAATGAACGAGACCAACAGAGAGGGAGGCCGTGAGCGAGAGAAAGAAGGAGGTGGAGGGTGTCCATGAGACCGAGATGGGAGGGAGGATTGAGTGAGACACAGAAAGAGGGCGGGGGGGGAAGGGAGCCCGAGAGGACATGAGAGATTGAGCGAGACTGGGGTGTATGGGAGTGTGAGCAGGACTGAGAAGGAAAAAGTCTGTGAATGAGACCAACAGCACACTCAATGGAGAGATTCAGATGGAGACCTAGGGAGGAAAGGAACAATACTGAGAGTGAAGTGAAGGAAGTGAACGAGATCGAGATGGAGAGAGGGAGTGACTGAGACTGGGTGCGCCCGAGGGGGTGTGCAGGACTGACAGAGAGGAATTGACAGAGACCAAGAGCAAGTGAGGAAGTCAGGGAGACCAAGAGAGAGTGAGCAAAACAGTGTGGGCGTGAGGGAACGTGCAAGGTGGATGGGGAGGATGTAGGCAAGACGGCTAGAGAGGGTGAGGATGTGCCAGACCGAGAGGGAGGGTGACAGTTGGCAAAAAGAGAAGGAAGGAGTTAGCTGACACTGGAAGGACGGACAGACTCAGTGAGACCGAAAGAGTGAAAAAGAATGAGACGGAGTGATTGAGGAAAACCAAGAGGAAGCGAATGAGACCAAGAGGGAGTGAACAAGCAAAATCACAGAGGAAAGGTGCGAGACTGAAATGGAGGGAATGAGCGAGACTGAAATGGAGGGTGCAAGCAAACCTGAGAGGGAGGAAGTGAGTGAGTGAGACTGAGAGAGCACTCGAGGGATTCATTGAGATCGAAAGGTAGGAAGGAAGTAAGACTGAAAGGAAGTTAATGGAATGAGCGTGATTGAGAAGGAGGAATGGAGTGACCAATACCGAGAGCACATGATGGAGTGGGCAAGACCTAGAGGAAGGGAGTGATTGAGCCAGAGAAGGAGGAGTGATGTAACTGAGACCAAAAGAGCGTAAGTGAGCAAGTCTGAAAGAGGGTGAGGGACTTAGGGAGACAGACAGAGAGTGCGTCAGGGAGACAAAGACAGAATGAGCGAGACAGAGAGGGCATGACCGAATGTGCAAGACCGATGGGGAGGACTTAGGCAAGAGTGATAGGGAGGGAGGGAGGGAGCTGGACCGAGAGGCAGGGATGGACTCAGCGAGACTGACTGGGGCTGAGAGGATGGTGAAACGAAGAAGGAGTGAGTGATGAAGACTAAGTGTGAAGGAGGGAAATGGAGGCAGAGCAGGTGCGACCGATAGGGAGTGCATGATACAGATAGGGAAAGAGTGAGTGAGACTGAGAACTTGGGAGTTTGCCATTCTGAAAGGGATGGGGAGAACGAGACTGAGTGAGAGAGAGGTAGTGAGTGATCAAAGAATAAACGGAAGAGAGTGAATGAGACCAATTGTTCGGGAAGAATCGGGGAAACTGAAGACAGGGAGAGTGTGAGTGAGATCAAGAGGGAATCTGAGATGGCACAAGGAAATGAGTGAGACTGACATTGAGTGTGTTAGAAAGCCTGAGAGGGACCATGCTATTGAGCGAGACTAAAAGAGAGGGATACAGTGAGTGAGGTAGAGAACACATGCGAGGGTGTAATCGAGGTCAAGAGGTAGGGAGCAAGTGAGCGAGGAGGAGAGGGAGGAAACGAGTGAACGAGAGGGAGAGGGCGGATTGGCATGAGCACGAATGAGAGGGAGGGATGGTGTGAGTGAGATTGAGAGGGAAGGAGGCAAACAGCGGGACAGTGAGGGCAAGATGGAGGGAGCAAAACCGAGGAGGAGAGATGGAGTGAGCGAGACCGAGTGGGAAGGATGGCATAAGCGAGATTGAGGGTGAGGATGTGAGCAGATGTGGCAGAAGGAGAACAATGCTGAGAGAGAGGGTGTGAGAGAGGAGTGAATGAGCAAATCCAAGAGCCCAGACGAAGAAGTGACTAAGAGAGAGATGGAGGGACTGAAAGAGAGATACCCAGAGGGAGGAAGACAGTGAGCGAGAATGAGAGCGTGCAAGGCCGTCAGAGAGATGGAGAGGTAGGCAGTGAGTGAATGAGGGTGGAAGGGAGAATGTGGGACTGCGAGAGAGCGAGTGAGTGAAACCAAGAGGGAGGTAAGGAGTGGGGAAACAAGGACGTCAATAGTGAACCATTGAGACCAAGAGTGGTGGAGTCAGTGAGTGTGTCTCAGATGGAAGGATGGAGTGAGCGAGACTGAGAGTGTGGAAGGATCTGAGCGAGATGCAATGGTTAGGAAGGCGTGAGAAGACCGAGAGGGAGCGATGAATTGTGCAATACCATGAGAGTGGGAGTGAATGAGCGAGACTGAGTGGGAGGGTGGGAGTGAAGGAGTTCAACAGGGAGGGAGGGTGAAAAGAAAAATGAGATGGAGAGAGAGAAAGCGAAAGATTGAAAGCAAGAGGAAGGGATGGAGTGAGCAAGACTGGCCGGGAAGGAGGGAGTGAATGCGACTGAGAGAGCACGCGAGGAAGTGAGCAATATCAAGAGGTAGGGACCTAATGAGTGTGCACAAGAGGAAGTGAGTGAGGGACTGAGATGAAAGCAGGCAGTAAGCAACTATGAGAGGATGCAATTAACTGAGTGATACTGTGAGGGAGGAGTCAGAGAGAGCCATAGAGCACATGATGGAATGAGCAGACCTGGAGGTAGGGAGTGCATGAGTGAGATGAAGGAAGCAGCGAGTGAGTGAGACGAAAAGGGAAGGAGGATATGAGTTAGACCAAGACTGATGAAGGGAATGAGTGAGACCAAATGGTGGGATGGTGTGAGTGAGAATGAAAGACAGGGAGATAGTGAGATTGAGAGGGTGTGAGAGAGAGCGAGATCAAGAGAGGGCGTGAGAAAAACTGAGAGGGAGGGAACGAATGCATGAGAGAGAGTGAGAGAGCAAGCCCAAAAGGCAGCAAGGGAGCAAGGGAGATCCAGATGGATGGAGTCAACAAGTCTAAGAGGGAGGGGAAGCATGTGGGAGAGTGAGAGATCATGCAAGGCAGTGAGCAAGACCAAGATATCGGGAGCGATTGAGGGAGATTGGGAAGTAGGAAGGAAGTGAGCGGACTGAGGGAGGTGAGAGGGAGTGAGCAAAACCAAAAGAGCATGGGAAATGGGTGAGCAAGACCGACAGTTTGAGAGTGAATGAGTGAGATGTAGTGGGAGGGAGTGAGTCAGTAAAACCGCGATGGAGGGTTGGTGTAAACGACAACGAGATGGAGGGAGTGAGCGAGTCCTAAAGTGTGGGAGTGCGTGAGCAATAACGAGAGTCAGGGAATGAGCGAGGCAGTGAGAGTGAGGGAGAGACCAAGCTCAACAGAGTATGTGAGCAAAATCAAGAGATAGGGAGCGAATGAGCAAAGCCAAGAGTGCAGGAATGAGTGAACAAGACTGAGAGGGAGGGAACCAGCGAGATTCAGAGAGAGGGACTGAGTGAGAGTGACAGACGTGCATTGGAGTGAGTGAGATCGAGTCTAGGCAGCGAGTGAGTGAGACCTAGGAAGCACATAATGAGAGTGGATTCTGGATTAGTGGCGCTGGAAGAGCACAACAGTTCAGGTAGCATCCAAGGAGCTTCGAAATCGACGTTTTGGGCAAACGCCCTTCATCAGGAATAAAGGCAGTGAGCCTGAAGCGTGGAGAGATAAGCTAGAGGAGGGTGGGGGTGGGGAGAAAGTAGCATAGAGTACAATGGGTGAGTGGGGGAGGGGATGAAGGTGATAGGTCAGGGAGGAGAGGGTGGAGTGGATAGGTGGAAAAGGAGATAGGCAGGTAGGACAAGTCCGGACAAGTCATAATGAGAGTGAGCGAGACCGAGACAGAGATAGAGAGCAGGCAAGACTTGGGAGAGATTGAATGAGTGAGTGAGACCAAGAGAGAGCACGTGAGGGTGTGAGCAAGACCGAGAGGTAGGTCGTGAATCAGTCAGACCCAGAGGGAGACAGTGAATGAGTGAGTGTAAGAGTCAAGAAACGGGTGAGCAAGACAGCTAGGGTGGAAGGGAGTGACTTTATAAATGCATCCAGGACAAAAATGTAACTCAGGAGACAATAGGGCCTCTCAAAGATCAATAGCACAGCCGAAGTGTGAAACCGCACAAGGTAGGGGAAATACTAAATGAGTATTTTGCATCAGTGTTACCTGTGGAGAACGACATGGGAGGTACAGAATGAGGGGAGATAGATGGTGACAACTTGAAAAAATGCCCATAGCACAGAGGAGGAGGTGCTGCACATCTGGAAATGCATAGAAGTGGGTAAATCCTCCGGAACTAAACAGGTGCACTCAAGAACTCTGTGCAAACCTAAGAAATGATTGCTGGGTCACTTGCTGAGATGTTTGTATCAATGATAATCACAGGTAAGGTGCTAGAAAACTTGAGGTCGGCAAACATGATGCCACTATTTTCGAAAGGTGGTAAAGAAAAGCCAGTGAACAATAGATAGGGGAGCCCGACATCTATCGCGAGCATGTTGTTGGAGGAAATCCTGAGAGACAGGATGTAAATGTATTTGGAAAGGTAAGGACTGATTGGGGTAGTCAGCATGGCTTTGTGCGTGGGAAATCATGTCTCACGAACTTGATTAACTTTTTGAAGAAGTAGCAAAGAGGATTGATGAGGCCAGAGTGGTAGAACCTCAGTGAGGCGTTCGACAAGGTGACTAATGGGACATTGGTTATTAAGGTGAGAACACACGGAATACATGGACAACTGGGGGATAGTGAAGAAGGCGTTTGGTATGCTTTCCTTTATTCGTCAGAGTATCAAGTATAGGAGTTGGGAGGCCATGTTGCGGCTGTACAGGACATTGGTTAGGCCACTGTTGGAAGATTGCGTGCAATTCTGGTCTCCTTCCTATCGGAAAGGGGTTGTGAAACTTTAAGGGTTCAGAAAAGATTTACAAGGATGCTGCCAGGGTTGGAGGATCTGAGCTACAGGCAGAGGCTGAACAGGCTGGGGCTGTTTTCCCTGGAGCGTCGGAGGCTGAGGGTGAACTTATAGAGGTTTACAAAATTATGACGGGCATGGATAGGATAAATAAACAAATTCTTTTCCCTGCGGTTGGGGAGTCCAGAACGAGAGGACATAGGTTTAGGGTGAGAGGGGAAAGATATAAAAGAGACCTAAGGGGCAAATGTTTCCCACAGAGGGTGGTACGTGTATGGAATGAGCTGCCAGAGGATGTAGTGGAGGCTGGTACAATTGCAACATTTAAGAGGCATTTGGATGGATATATGAAAAGGAAGGGTTTGGAGGGATATGGAGGGGGGGGGGGGGTCGGGTGCTGGCAGGTGGGACTAGATTGGGTTGAGATATCTGGTTGGCATGGACGGGTTGGACCGAAGGGTCTGTTTCCATGCTGTACATCTGTGCGACACTATGACTCTACAACTGGCCACTTGGATATAGACTGGATTGAAGGTAGAAGACAGTGGGTGATAGTGGAAGCTTGCTTTTCAGACTGGAGACCTATGACCGGTGGTGTTCTGCACGAATCGGTGATGGGTTCATTGCTTTTCATGATTTATGTAAATGATTTGGATGTGAACAATTAGCGGTGTAGTAGACGGCTAAGAAGGTTACCTTAGATTACAACGGGATCGTGATCAGATAGGCCAATGGGCTGGGGAGTGGTAGATGGAGTTTAATTTAGATAAATGCGACGTGCTACATTTTGGAGAAGCAAATCAGAATATGGGCCAGGTGCTGGCAAACTGGATTAGATACGTCAGGATATGTCGTCAATTTGGTCTGAAGTGTCTGTTTCCTTGTTGTACATCTATGATGCAAACAGCTGGAAAATCGAATGCGAGATCAAGCGAGACAGAGAGAGTGAAGAAGACCGAGAGGGAGGGAGGGAATGATCCAAACAGAGAGAGAGGGAGCGAATGAGACTGAACGGGAGGGAGAGGGGAGACTGACAGGCAGGGAGGGAGTGAGGAGAACAAAAGAGAGGAAGGGAGAGAGCAAGACCAAGAAGGAGGGAGCACTTGAGTGAGTCCAAGCGGGAGGGAAAAAGTGAGCTAGAACAATATGGAGTGATGGAGTGAACACACCTGAGAGAGTATATGAGAGAGTGAGCGAGGCCAAGAGGTAGGGAGCGAATGAGTGAGAGACCTAGATGGAGGGAGTGGGTCAGTGATATGGAGAGGAAAAGATGGAGTGAGCGAAACTGAGAGGAAGAGAGTGAGTGATAAAGAACAGACAGACGGAGACAGTGAGCGAGACCGAGAGAGCATCAGAGGGAATGAACGAGATCGAGAGGCAGGGAATAATGAGTGAGATTGAAATGGAAGGAAGGAGTGAGGGAATCCGACAGTAATGAAGGGAGTGAGTAATATCAAAAGGGTGGGAGGGTGTGAGCGAGAACGTGAAGCAGGGAGTGGTCGAGACTGAAAAGGTGGGAGGGAGGAAGTGAGATGGAATAGGAGGCCGTCAGTAAGTGTGACTGAAAGAGCACGTGGTGAGAGTGACCGAGACCGAGAACTCGAGCACAAATGACTATGACCGCAAGGAAGAAGTGAGTGAGTGAGATCGAAAGGGAAGGAGGGTGTGAGTGAGTCCGAGAGAGAGGTAGGGAGTGAGCGAGACCAAAAGGAGGGGAGGGTGTGAGCGAGAACGAGAAGCATAGAATGAGCAAAACTGAGAGGGAGGGAGGAAGAGAGTGAGACAGAGAAGGAGGACGACAGTGATGAGAGTGAGAGAGCACATGGTGACAGTGACTGACATTTAGAGCTAGGGCGTGACTAAGTGTGATCTAGAGTGCGGAGTGAGTGAGATCCATAGTGTGGGATGGAGAGAACAATACTGCTAGAGAGGGAGTGAGTGAAACCAAGAGGCAAAGAGTCAATAAGTGAGACGAGATGGAAGGACGGAGTTAGGGTGACCAGCAGGGAGGCAGGGAGGAAGTGAAGCAGAAAGAGGGAGTGCAAGCAGGAGTGAGCAAGACCAGCAGGAAGGGAATAACAGAAGGACACCGAAAGTGAACGAGTGAGTGAGACTGAGAGGGCGGAAGGGAGTGAGCAAGACTGAGAGGTATGGTGGAAGTGGTCAAGAGCGAGAGAGCAAATGCGGGAGTGAGCGAGATCGAGACTTAGGTTACAAATAAGTGAGACCTAGCGGGAGTGAGTGTGTGTCAATGAGAGGGAAAGAGGATGTGAAAGAAGCTGAGAGGGAGGAAACAAGCGAGCGAGCCCGAGGGTGTGTGATAGTGCGAGTGAGAGCAAGAGGGAGTTAACCAAACTCAGAGTGTGGGTGGGATAGAGAGATACGTAGAGATGTTGTAAGAGAAACCGACTGAAGTTCGCAAATGACTGAGATCGAGAGGATCGACGAGCCCGACAGGGAGTGGGGAAGTGAGCGAGAAAGACAGTGAGGTAGTGAGCAAGACTGAGTCGGCAGGAGGGATTGTGCAAGACCAAAGAAGGGGCGAGATTGAAAAGTAGGGAGAAAATGAGTGGGATCGAGAGGGAGGGAGTCAGGGAGTAAGACTCAGACACAGACACGAGAAAGAAATGAGCAAGACGAAGAGTACAGAAGATGTAGAATAATCCTGAGAGAGTGGGAAGTTGTGAGCGTGGATGAGATGGAGAGAAGTTTGAATTGAGATCCAAAGGATTTAGGCAGTGAGCGAGTACGAGAGAGCACACAATGAGTGAGACTGAGAGGTAGGTCACGGATGATTCAGACCTAGATGGGGAGGGGAGAGTGAGGGAGATCAAGTGGGAAGGAGATAGTGATAAAGAACGAGTGGTTGTGAGGGAGAGAGCATAAACGATACAGAGACCATGAGTGAACCTGAGAGGTCGGGACTGAATAAACGAGACTGAGAGGGTGGGAGGGAGCGAGAATGAGAGACAGTGACTGCGTGAGATCAAGAGAGTGAGCAAGGCAGTAAGCTAGATGGAGAGGGAGGGAGGATGTGATCGAGATCATGAAGGAGAGCATGAATGAGTGAGACTAAGGTGGAGTAGGGAGTTAGCATGACTGAGAGAACGTGTACAGGATTGAGCAAGACTGGCATGAAGAAAAGAAATGACCGAGAATGAAAGGGAGGGAGGGAGACCGAGAGGGAGGGAAGACGTGATCGAGGCCAAGCGAGAGAGAGAATGAGCGAGATTGAGAAGGATTGATGTGGAACTTCGATAAACACGATGGTCTACGAGTGAACCCAGAGGGGTACAATTATCCTGGGCGGGACTCGGGTTGAAAATTGCTAATGCTGTTCGGGAGTGTTTGAACTAATTCTGCAGGGCTTGGGAACTTAAATTCGAGCTCCAGTGTCCAGGAGGTTGAGAGTAGTGAGGTCTGAAATAAAGTGTCAAGTTCGCAAGAGTGCACAAGAAAGCTGGAAGGTCGTTTGAAGTTTATCACATCCAATGCCAGGAGCATTTGGACTATGAAGCGTGAACTTGCAGCATGAGTTGGTACCTGGGACTTTCGATGTTGTTGCCATTTTAGAGGCATTGATAGATCAAAGACGGGATGGTTGTTGCAGTAAGAAAGCGAAGATGGTAAAAGAGGCGGATGTTTAGCATTGTTAAACAAGGACAGTAATAAGGTGGCAGAAAGGACCTTTAATGACATATCTACAGAGGTCGAATGGGCTGAGGTTAGAAACAAGAAAGGAGAACTCACCCATTTGGAAGTTTTCTGTACGCCACTGAACAGCTCCAGAGATGTAGAGGAAAGACGAGTAAAGGGACTTTAATTTTCGAAACATCAACTGGAAAGACTATAGTTCGGCTACTCTAGATGGGTCAGTTTTTGTCCAATGTGTGCAGGAGGGTGTCCGAATAGAATATGTGGACAGGCCAACTTGGGGTGAGGCCACGTTGGGTTTGAAACAAGGTAATGATTCAGGCCAGGTGTTGGAACATAGTACAAAGAACATTAAAGTGCAGTACAGACCCTTTGGTCCTCGATGTTGCGCCGACCTGTGAAGCTAATCTGAAGCCCATCTAATCTATACTATCCCAATATCGTCCATATGCCTATCCGATGACCATTTAAATTCCCTTCACGTCGGGGTGAGTCGAGGGCTGCTGCAGGCAATGTGTTGCACGCCCCACTACTCTCTGATTAAGAGACTATCTCTAACATCTGTCCTGTATCTATCAACTCTCCATTTAAAATTATGTCCCACGTGCTAGCCGTCTCCATCCAAGGAAAAAGGTTCTCTCCACCCTATCTAACCCTCAGATTATATTATGTGTCCCATTTAGGTAAATGCTCAATCTTCTTCTCTCCAACGAAAACAGCCTCAGGTCCCTCAGCCTTTCCGGGTAAGACCTTAATCTCTATACCAGGCAACATCATCGTAAATCTCTTCTGAACCCTTTCCAAAGCTTCCACCCTTTCTATGATGCAGCTACTAGAACTGTGCGCTACACTCCAAGTGCGGCTGCATCAGAGCTTTGTACAGATGTAGCATGACCTAATGTTTCCAACACACAAACCCTAGACCAATAAAAGTCATGATTTGGAGATCCGGTGTTGGATTGGGGCATAACCACCTGATGAAGGAGCGGCACTCCAAAAGCTAGTGTGCTTCCAAATTAAATCTGTTGAACTATAACCTGGGTGTTGTGTAATTTTTACCTTAGTCCAATAACCGTTAACACACCATATATCTTCTGAACAAATCGATCAACCTGGGTGGAAATGTTATAGGATCTATGTACCTGAACACTAAGATCCTTCTACTCATCCACACCACCAAGATTCTCACCACGAGCTCAATACTCTGCATTCCTTTTACTCCTCACATTTTGCAACATTAAACTCCATTTACTACTTCTCAGGTCTGTTATGCAGCTTATCAGTTTCCCTCAGTAAAATGCAACATCCTTTGGCACTATGCACAATTCTTACTGTTATCCATAAGTTTACTAACCCATTCTTCGATGTCCTCATCCATGCTATCACAAAGAAGATTCTTGCAGTACACCACTCGTAACTGAATTAATGACTTAGATGAGGGAGTTGAAGGGTGGGTCAGTAAATTTGCAGATGATACAAAGATAGGTGGAGTTGTGGACAGTGAGGAGGGCTGTTGTCGGCTGCAGAGGGACTTAGATATGATGCAGAGCTGGGCTGAGGAGTGGCAGATGGAGTTCAACCCTGCCAAGTGTGAGGTTGTCCATTTTGGAAGAACAAATAAGAATGCGGAATACAGGGTTAATGGTAGGGTTCTTGGTCAGGTGGAGGAACAGAGGGATCTTGGGGTCTATGTACATAGATCTTTGAAGGTTGCCACTCAGGTGGATAGAGTTTGTAAGAAGACCTATGGAGTATTATCGTTCATTAGCAGAGGGATTGAATTCAAGAGTCGTGAGGTGATGTTGCAGCTGTACAGGACTTTGGTTAGGCCACATTTGGAGTACTGTGTGCAGTTCTGGTCGCCTCACTTTAGGAAAGATGTGGAAGCTTTGGAGAGGGTGCAGAGAAGATTTACCAGGATGTTGCCTGGAATGGAGAGTAGGTCGTACGAGGATAGGTTGAGAGTTCTCGGCCTTTTCTCGTTGGAACGGCGAAGGATGAGGGGTGACTTGATAGAGGTTTATAAGATGATCAGAGGAATAGATAGAGTAGACAGTCAGAAACTTTTTCCCCGGGTACAACAGAGTGTTACAAGGGGACATAAATTTAAGGTGAAGGGTGGAAGGTATAGGGGAGATGTCAGGGGTGGGTTCTTTACCCAGAGAGTGGTGGGGGCATGGAATGCGCTGCCCGTGGGAGTGGTAGAGTCAGATTCATTGGCGACCTTTAAGCGGCATTTGGATAGGTACATGGATGGGTGCTTAATCTAGGATAGAAGTTCGGCACAACATCGTGGGCCGAAGAGCCTGTTCTGTGCTGTATTGTTCTATGTTCTATGTTCTATGTTCTATGAACTCCAAGTTGAACATCTCCCATGAATCACCACCTGCTGTCTTCTTTCAGCTTGCCAATTTCTGATCCAAACTGCCAAATCACATGTCTCCATATTTTGTTGACAAGACCAAGTGGGGAATCTTATCAAACGCCTTACTGAAATACATATACACCACTCCAACCGGTTTACCCTCATTCACCTATTTGGTCACCTTCTCAAAGAACTCAATATGTTTTGTGAGGCACGACCTACCCTTAACAAAAGCATGTTGATTATGCAGAATCAACTTAGTATTTATAATCATCCAGAAAGTAATATCTCTTTTAACCCATCCCATCACTTCACCCACAACTGAAGTAAGGCTCACTTTTCGCAGGATTGTCTCTACTTCACGGCTTGAACAAGGGGACATTATTTTCAATCCTCCAGTTCTCTGGCACTATTTCTGTAGACAATGGTGACATCATCATCAAAGCCAAAGGCTCTGAAATCTCCTCCCTAACTTCCCAGATAATCCAGGCGAAAATCCCATTCAGTCCAGGGGATATATCTATTTTCACATTTTCCAGGATTGCCTTCATCTCCTCATTGTGAACATGAACCCCGTCTACTCTACTCGCCTGTATCTCAGTATTTTCCTCGACAAACATGTCTTTTCCCAGTTTGAATACTGGCGAAGTGTATTCATTTAACGCTTCCCCTATCTTCTGGCTCCACACACAACTTCCCATTCCTGTGCTTGACTGGCCGTAATCTTCATCCAGTCATTCATTTATTCCAGACATACCTATCGAAAGTTCTCGGATTTTCCTTGATCCTAGCTACCAACGAATTCCCATGTTCCCTTCTTGTTTTTCATCGCTCTCTGTTAAGGTCCTTCTTGGCTAACTTACGACTCTAAAGTGCCCGAATTGAGTCTTCACGTTTCATCCATACCGAATCCTTATTATTTCACTTGACATGAGATTCAACTTCTTTACTAAACCACGGGTCCCTCGCTCGACCACTTCCTCTCTGCCTGACGGGTACATACTTATCAATGACATGCAATAGCCGTTCCTTGAATAAACTCTACATTTCTACCATGCCCATCCCGTGCAGTTTCCTTGCCCATCCTATGTATCCTAAATCTTGCTTAATGGCATAATAAGTTGCCTTTCCGCCAGCTATACTTCTTACCCTGCCATACATAGTTTGCATTTCAGTTGTGAATGTAACCATAACCAAATTGTGGTCACTATCACCAAACCACTTAAGCTAATTCCAAATCTAACACATTTGTCGAGGAGAACTCTGCGACACAGGCTACTAGACTAGTCGAGGTTCACACAAGGGGGAGGTGTTGGAGGATAGCAAAGATGATCCTCGATAAGAGCAAGAGTGACAGGGTAATTGTTGTGGTGAAATTTAACTTTCCAAATCCTGTCTGGGAATTGCTATAGTTCAAGTACTTCACATGTTTCAAATTCTTTAAAATGTGATCAGGAGTGTTTCCTGACACAGTATGTAGACAGGCCAGAAAGGGGCGAGGACACATTAGGTTTGGTAATGACTAATGCAGCTGGCCAGGTGTTAGATTCGGACCGAGGTGGGCACTTTGGTGGTTGTGACCACAGTTCAGTTAAGTTTAATTTGGTGTTGGAGAGGGATAGGTATATATAGTTGTGGAAAGGCAAGTATGGTGCAATTAGGCAGGATTTAGCAGGAATCAGATGGGGAAGGAAACTGCGGGGCATGGACACAATTGAAATGTGGAGCTTATTCAAGGGACAGCTTCTGCAGATCCTTGATAAGTATTTACCTGCCAGACAGGGAGGAAATTGTCGACCAGGAGCTGTCGTTTATTAAGGATGTTTAATCTTTTACCAAGAGGAAGAAGAAGTCTTATGTTACGATGAGATGTGATGGTTAAATTTAGGCTCTTGAGAGTTACACGTTAGCTTGTTAAAATCTAAGGGGAGAGCGAAAAAGAGAGAGGAGGGGCCATGAGAAGTCGTTGGCTGACAGGATCAAGGAAAACCTAAAACTTTCTTGGGGTAATTCAGGAATAAAAGAATGACTAGAAGAAGATTAGTGCTAATAGAAATAGCAGTGGGAAGTTGTACGTGGAGTCAGAGAACATAGAACATGACAGCGCAGTAGAGGCCCTTCGGCCCTCGATTTTGCGCCGCCCTGTCATACTAATCTGAAGACCATCCCACGTACACTATTCCATGTATGTCCATATGCCTGTCCAATGACGAGTTAAATGCACTTAAACTTGGCGAATCTACTACCATTGCAGGCAAAGCATTCCATACCCTTCCTACTCTCTGAGTAAATAAACTACGTCTGAAATCTGTCTTATACCTATCTCCACTCACTTTAAAGTTGTGTTCCCTATTGTTTGCCTTTCCCATACTTGTAAAAAGACTCTCCCTGTCCACGCTATCTAAGATAGGGGAAGCGCTAAATGAATACTTTTCGTCAGTATTCACACTAGAAAAAGACAATGGTGTCGAGGAGAATACTGAGATAAGGACTATTAAACTAGACGTTATTGAGATTCACAAGGAGGAGGTGTTACCTGTAAAAATAGGTAAGTCCCTGGGCGAGATGGGATTTAACCTAGTATTCTCTGGGAAGTCAGGGAGGGCATTCACGAGCCTTTGGATTTGCTGTTTATGTCATCATTATCTACAGAAATAGTGTCAGAAGACTGGAAGATAGCAATTGTTCCCTTGTTTAAAAAGGAGACTACAGACTAACCTGATAATTATAAACCAGTGAGCCTTACTTCGGTTATGTGTAAGTGTTGCAAAAGTTTAAACGAGATAAAATGTATAATCATATGGAAAGGAATAATTTTATTAAGGATAGTCAACACGGTTTTATGAAGTGTTGGTCGTGCCTCACAAACCTGACTTAGTTCTTTAAAAAGGTAACCAAACAGGTGAATGATGGAAAAGCTTTTGATGTGATGTATATGCATTTCAATAATGCATTTGATAAGGTTACCCATGGTATGCTATTGCACAAATTACGGAGACATGGGATTGAGCATAATTTGGCGTTTTGGATCAGCATTTGTCGAGCTGAAGGAATACAGATTGTGATGGTTGACGGGAATATTCATCCTGGACTTCAGTTACTCGTTGTGTACTGCAAAGGTCTGTTTCCACATTTTAATAAATGATCTGAATGAGGACATAAAAGAATGGGATAGTAAATTTGCAAATGACATGAAGGTCGGTGAAGTTGTGGATATTGACAAAAGATGTTGCACGTTTTTGACAGAGAGTATGTTCTAAGCGCTGCGCACCCTCTTCTCTGTGCCAGATCGATAAGGATCAGTTTGAAGTTCCTTTCTGGATGAAATCGCTGATTTGGAAAAAGCAATGGAAGAGGTGTCTACTTGGTAGTTTGTACTTCTGAGTTAATTTATCAAACAACATCATTGTTTCCCTCGCAAATACGTCACTCAGGCAAAACATACCGCTGGTTGCCCAGAGTTCAAACTAGTAATTCATTGCCCCCTGTTGGAAGCCTGGTATGCCAATTATTGCGGTAAGAAATGACTCATTGTTTATGATCCGTTTGCTGTACTGAATTGCCCTCCATACCTTAATGGTACAAAAAAAAGGATTATGGCATTATGCCTTAACTGTCCTTATTTTATCCAGACACGGAAGCCATATGAGAGGGCGATTTCCCTGAGAAGTTATGATTTTCAGCCATATTAAAGCAGAGTCAACGCAAGCTAGGTCACTCACGTATGATAGGAGAAATCTTAATTAGTAGTTACTAATATCATGGAGATGGGGAAGTTGCAATTTGATTATCTTGATAAGGGGCCGCTTTCAGGGCCAGATGAAAGAGCTGAGCCAGCCATTCAGTCTCTGAATGTTTGTCTCCCGACTATTAAAGCAAGCATTCGTACTAGAACATAGAACATAGAAAAGTACAGCACAGGAAAGGTCCTTTGGTCCACGTTGTTGTGCCGAGATTTAATCATAAAACATAGAACATAGAAAAATACAGCGCAGTACAGGCCCTTTGGCCCTCGATGTTGCGCCGATCCAAGCCCACCTAACCTACACTAGCCCACTATCCTCCATATACCTATCCAATGCCCGTTTAAATGCCCATAAGGAGGGAGAGTCCACCACTGATACTGGCAGGGCATTCCATGAACGCACGACTCGCTGAGTAAAGAATCTACCCCTAATATCTGTCCTATACCTACCACCCCTTAATTTAAAGCTATGCCCCTCGTAATAGCTGACTGCATACGTGGGAAAAGGTTCTCATGGTCAACCCTATCTAAACCCCTAATCATCTTGTACACCTCTATCAAGTCACCCCTAAACCTTCTTTTCTCCAATGAAAACAGCCCCAAGTGCCTCAGCCTTTCCTCATACGAACTTCCTAACATACCAGGCAACATCCTGGTAAACCTCTTCTGCACCCGTTCCAGTGCCTCCACATCCTTCCTATAGTATGGTGACCAAAGCTGCACACAATATTCCAGATGCGGCCGCACCAGAGTCTCATACAACTGCAACATGACCTCAGGACTTCGGAACTCAATTCCTCTACCAATAAAAGCCAGTACGCCATATGCCTTCTTCACTGCACTATTTACCTGGGTGGCAACTTTCAGAGATCTGTTACATGGACACCAAGATCCCTCTGCTCATCCACACTACCAGGTATCCGACCATTAGCCCAGTACCCCATCTTTTTGTTACTCATACCAAAGTGAATCACCTCACACTTACCCACATTGAACTCCATTTGCCACCTTTCTGCCCAGCTCTGCAGCTTATCTATATCCCTCTGTAACATGACATCCTTCCTCTCTGTCAACAACTGCACTGGCTTTCGTATCATCCACAAACTTGCTCAACCAACCTTCTAGCCCCTCCTCCAGTTCATTTATAGAAATGACAAATAGCAATGGTCCCAAACAGATCCTTGCGGAACACCGCTAGCAACGGCACTCCAAGATGAACCTTTACCATCAACTACTACCCTCTGTCTCCTTCCAGCCAGCCAATTCCTAATCCAAACCTCCAACTCACCCTCAATGCCATACCTCCGTATTTTTTGCAGTAGTCTATCATGGCAAACTTATCAAACGCCTTACTAAAATACATATACACCACATCTACCGCTTTACCCTCGTCCACCTCCTTAGTCACCTTCTCAAAGAATTCAATAAGGTTTGTGAGGCACGACCTGCCCTTCACAAAACCATGCTGACTATCCTTGATCACATTATTCCTATCCAGATGTTCATAAATCCTATCCCTTACAATTCTCTCTAAGACTTTGCCCACAACAGAAGTGAGACTCACCAGCCTATCATTACTAGGGTTATCCCTACTCCCCTTCTTGAACAAGGGAACCACATTTGCTATCCTCCAGTCTTCTGGAACTATTCCTGTAGACAACGAGGACATAAAAATCAAGGCCAATGACTCTGCAATCTCCTCCCTTGCTTCCCAGAGAGCCCTAGGATAAATGCCATCAGGCCCAGAGGACTTATCTATTTTCATCCTTTCCAGAATTTCCAACACCTCTTCTCTGCCTTCCTCAAAGCCGTCCATTCTAATTAATTGTGACTCAGTATTCACATCGGCAACAATGTCTTGTTCCTGAGTGAATACTGACGAAAAGTATTCATTCAGTGTCTCTCCAATCTCTTCAGCCTCCACACGCAACTTCCCACTACTATCCTTGACTGGACCTATTCCTACCCTCGTCATTTTTTTATTCCTGACATACCTATAGAAAGCCTTTGGGTTTTCCCTACTCCTACCAACTAAGGACTTTCATGTCCCCTCCTTGCTGCTCTTAGCTCTCTCTTCAGATCCTTCCTGGCTACCTTATAACTCTCAATTGCCCCAATTGAACCTTCACACCTCATCTTTACATAGGCCGCCCTCTTCCATTTAACAAGAGATTCCAATTCCTTATTAAACCACGGCTCCCTCACACGACCCTTTCCTCCCTGCCTGACAGGTACATATTTATCAAGGACACTCAATAGTTGCTCCTTGAACAAGCTCCACATATCAAATGCGCCCTTGCCTTGAAGCCTACTTTTCCAAGCCACGCCTCCTAAGTCGTGCCTCACCGCATCATAATTTCCCTGCCCCCAGCTATAACTCTTGCCCTGCAGTGCACACTTATCCCTCTCCATCACTAGAGTAAAAGTCACCGAATTGTGGTCACTGTCCCCAAAAAGTGCTCACCTACCTCCAATTCTAACATCTGGCCTGGTGCGTTACCTAGAACCAAATCCAGTTTGGCCTCACCTCTTGTTGGCCTGTCTACATATTGTGTCAGGAAACCCTCCTGCATACATTGGAAAAACACCGACCCATGTAACAAACTCGAGCTATAGCTTTCCCAGTCAATATCAGGAAAGTTAATGTCCCCCATAACAACCACCCTATTACTTTCACTCTTCTCCTGAATCATCCGCGCAATCCTTTCTTCTATGTTTCCCGGACTCTTAGGAGGCATGTAGAAAACTTCTAACAGGGTGACCTCACCTTTCCTATTCCTAACCTCAGCCCAAACTACTTCACATGGCGAGTCTTCATCCATCGTCCTTTACACCGCTGTAATACTATCTTTGACAAGCAATGTCACACCTCTCCCTCTTTTATCCCCACCTCTGACCCTACTAAAACATTTAAACCCTGGAACCTGTAACAGCCAATCCTGTCCCTGTTCTACCCATGTCTCCGTAATAGCCACAACATCAAAATCCCAGGTACCAACCCATGCTGCAAGTTCACCTACCTTATTTTGTATACTTCCTGCATTGAAGTATACACACTTCAAGCCACTTTCCTGTTTACAGGCACCCTCCTTTGAGATTGATGCCATGTTCCTAACCTCCCTAACACTCCAGGTCCTGCACCCTAAAGCTCCAGTCTAGGTTCCCATGCCGCTGCAGAGTTAGTTTAAACCCCCCCCCCAAGAGCACTAGCAAACCTCCCCCCAAGGATACTGGTGCCCCTCAGGTGCAGTACCTACGCACCCCTCAACTCACTGCTATCCATGTGCATGCCCAGCAGTCGCTTACATGTCGCCAGGGACTCTGCTTCCACCACCACAGGTGGCAAAACATTTCATGTATTCACAACTCTATGCATAAAGAACCTACCTCTGACTTTCCTCCTAATATCTTCAAACTATAACTTCTCATATCAGTCAAAACAGCCCTGGAGAAACGTCTCTGGCTGTTGACTCTATCTATTCCTGTCATTATTTTATACATTTCGATCAGGTCTCCTTTCTTCCTCCTTCTCTCCAGAGAGAAAAGTCCGAGCTCATTCAACCTTTCTTCATTAGGCAAGCCCTCCAGTGCAGGCAGCATCCTGGTAAACCTTCGTTGCACACTTTCAAAAGGCTATGTTTCTTTCCTACTGTCAGGCGAACAGAACTGGATACAATATTCCAAGTGCGATCTCACTAGGGACTTGTAGAGATGCAGCAAAATCTCGAGGCTCTTAAACTCGATCCCCCTGTTCATGAAAGCCAAAACACCATATGCTTGCTTAACAACCCTATTCACTTGTGTGGCACCTTTGAGGGATCTATGTATTTGCACACCCCAGATCCCTCTGTTCCTCCACACAGCCAAGAATCCTGTTTTTAATCCTATTTTCAGCATTCGAGTTCAACTTCCCAAAATGCATCACTTTGCATTTATCCAGATTGAACTCCATCTGCTATTTCTCAGCCCAGCTCTGCGTCCTGTCTATGTCGCGCTGCAGTCTGCAGTAGCCCTCTATACTATCGACGACAACTCCAACCTTTCTGTCATCTGTGAATTTACTCACTCACCCCTCAACCTTCTCATCCAAGTCATCTACAATAACTACAAAGAGCAGAGACCCAAGAGCAGACCCCTGCGAGACTTCACTCAACACTGATCTCCAGGCAGAATACTAACCATCTAGAACCACTCTCTGCCTTCTGTCAGCCAGCCAATTCTGAATCCAGAATTGGGTGTGATAGGCGAGGGAAAATATTCAACTTAATAAGCGCTATCCGGCCTAGCCATGATATTGGAAGCATTTCCCGTCTTCGGAGGGCTTGTCTGATTTTTTTTTTCAAGTAAGTTGGTAAATCTGGCTTTAAATTGCTGATCAAAGACGGGAGTGATAAATATCTATCGGTGAAGGAAACCCACCCTGCGACCACTTAAAAGTAATTTCTGGATTAGTGGTGCTGGAAGAGCACAGCAGTTCAGGCAGCATCCAAGGAGCAGTGAAACCGACGATTCGGGCAAAAGCCCTTCTTCCTGATGAAGGGCTTTTGCCCAAAACATCGATTTCGCTGCTCCTCGGACGCTGCCTGAACTGCTGTGCTCTTCCAGCACCACTAATCCAGAATCTGGTTTCCAGCATCTGCAGTCATTGTTTGTACTACTTAAAAGTAAATCGAGGTCCGTACTCAATGTTAGTTATTTTTTCGGAGAACCACCAGAGGCAAGGCCTGTGATTTTGCAAAATTGCTATTGTGTGAAAAGGCACCAAACGAAATGATACATTGTATCAGATAAGATACCAAAACTGCTGGGTTTGACACAAAGATACGGACATGACCCGCATACAATACAATCTTGCGTGACTTTGATCCCACTTCTGGGACAGATATGTTGGAATCCCTCAGAATGGCCTCTGCAAACGGCTCAATTACCAATTTGAAAAGCAATGGCGAGAAAGGACAGCCTTGTCGACTGCCCCTAAGTATATTTAAATTTCGTGATTGAACAACATTGGTGACAATTGTGGCAAAAAGGTGACTATAAAGGACCTTTACCCACTTGATAAACGTTTCACCTAAGCAAAACCGTTCTCGAGTATAGAATAGTTACGTCCAGTCACCTGATCGGGTGCTTTCTCTGCAGCTAAAGCAATGAAGACTCTCTGTACAGCTTGCTGTTCACATGCCTGAATCATATTGAACAATCTCCTAACACAGTGTTGGAAAAGCTGTGGCCATTTCTCAAGCCCGTCTGCTCCTCTTTCATGATGGAAGGCAAATCAGTTTCCAGCCAGAGTGCAAGGGTCTCAGACAGAATTTTGAAATCGACATTTAAAAGTATGATGGGTTTTTAGTTCTCCGGGCTCTTCGCTTTCTTAAGAATAAGAGAGATTGGCGAGTTTTGAGAAGATGTGTTACTTCAGGTTGAGGTTTTGGATGTATGTTTGCTCGCTGAGCTGAAAGGTTAATTTCCAGGCGTTTCGTTACCTTACTCGGTAACATCTTCAGTTGACCTCAGGCGAAGCAATGCTGAAAATTACTGCTTTCTATTATATGAATGTGTTTCTTTGGGTTGGTGATGTCATTTCCTGTGGTGATGTTATTTCCTGCGCTGAAGTCACTTCCTGTTCCTTTTCTCAGGGGGTGATAGATCGGGTCAAACTCGATTTGTTTGTTGATAGAGTTCCGGTTGGAATGACATGCTTCTAGGAATTATCGTACATGTGTTTGTTTGACTTGTCCAAGAATGAATGTATTGGACCTAGGATGGACCAACTAGTCACAAAAAGACATCACCTTCTCTCACTAGTATCATCATGTATGGATGAGGAAGGAGACCACTTCGACTCGGACAACACAGGCTCATCGACTTCCATCTCCTCTGCTGGACCAATGAAGGAGCAAACATAGTTTCCTCCTGCTGCTATTGTCAAGATCGTCAACTTCATCAGTTAAGTTACAGACCTCCTTTTCAAGGACTTGGATCCAATCTTTGGTTGAATTAATTGCAGTATCTGCCATTGTGGTTTCGCGCTCAACATCATTCACTCTCTACTCGAGGTCTTCAAGCTGCTGATTATGTTTTTGAATTATGACAGAGACTGTTCAGCTTTTCTTCGATCTTTCCTTGGAGCTGTCTGTACATCTTCATAAGCCCCTGACAAAGAGCGTAAAACTGAAACGTCGATTCTCCTGCTCCTGGGATACAGCCTGACTGGCTGTACTTTGCCAGCACCACACTCTTCATATCTGTGACAAGAGCCTGGTGAGTAATTGGGTCCATCGGACTGGTAAGGGGGTCCATGACTGTGCACGAACTCAATGCCCTCAACAAGTGCCCCACTTGTCGGGACTTAATTGAGTTTTATTTTCCGTTTTTTGTCATGTACATTCGACAAAAAGCTGATTGATTATGATTATATGGCTATTTCAGTGTTTAAATGTAGCGAGTAGGTTCCAGTGGGGTAGGTTTAAGCTCTGTTTTGCTTGTGCTGTGGTGCAGACTTAAAAAAAAGTCCGTTCCGATCGCCACCATCTTGCATTCTCCTTATCTCACATGCTCGACATCCCTTTCTCTGCAAATAGCCTTCCCAATCAATTTTGAAAGTTCATGTCTTATACTATCATACACCTCAAGGCTCATATAATCCAACTGCCTGTATATAACTATAGAGGAAGAAAAGGACAACCAACTCCCATTCCTAGACGTGATGGTACAGAGAACACCGAACGGAGAATTCACCACAAAGGTTTACAGGAAAGCCACACACATGGGCCAAGTCCTAAATTAGGAAAGCAGCCACTCCAACACACACAAAAGAAGTTGCATCAACACACTGTTCAAAAGGGCCACAACACACTGTCGCACACCAGTACTGCAAAAAGAGGAAGAAGAACACCTCTAACAATGTATTCACCAAAAACGGATACCCCCGCAATTACAACAGATGCCTAAGGGAAAGACAACGGGATGAGGACATGCTGCAACCCAAAGAACTAGCCACACTACCATACATCAAGAGCATTTCCGAACTGACAGCCAGACAACTAAGACTCATAACAGCACACAAACCAACAGCCACTCTCAGACAACAACTCACCCACGATAGGACCCGATACCCAGCATGAGTAAAACCAATGTAGTGTACAAAATCCCATGCAAGGACAGCACAAAACACTACATGGGACAAACAGGAAAACAGCTAACAGTCCGCATCCATGAACACCAACTAGCCGCGAAACGACACGACCAGCTATCCTTTGTAACCACACACTCAGATGACAAGCAACATGAGTTCATGGGGGGAGGTTTGCTAGTGCTCTTGAGGGGGGGGGGGGTTTAAACTAACTCTGCAGGGGCATGGGAACCCAGAATGTAGCTTTAGGGTGCAGGACCTGGAGTGTAGGGAGGTTAGGAATATGGCATCAATCTTAAAGGAGGGTGCCTGTAAACAGAAGAGTGGCTTGAAGTGTGTATACTTTAATGCCAGAAGTATACTACCATGGGGGACCTTATCAAATGCCTTACTAAAATCCATATATACCACATCTACCGCTTTCCCCTCATCTACCTCCTTAGTCACCTTCTCAAAGAATTCAATAAGGTTTGTGAGGCACGACCTGCCCTTCACAAAACCATGCTGAGGAATGATGCCATTTTCTAACTTAATGAAGTTATTGATGTGTCCAGCATCCTTCAGGGATCTGCCCACACTGACCAACCTCTAATTTATTGTGCATTCTTCTGTATTGTTGATACCACCAAATGCCTTGCCTTGCACTTCTCTAGTTTGCTTACTCCAGTGACCTAGTCCCCATAGTTTCTATTTTTAAACAATTTGCCATGTGATCTCTTGTCAAATTCAAGTACGTCGCATCAAGTTACAAGCAACTGCCTCAAACCGACAGAGTGAGATTAATTACTTGAACAAATGCAGGCTTACTGTCTTGGAATCCCTGGTAATTTCTCAATGAATGTTTATCCCCTGTCTCAGAATGCGAGGCTCGACTTATTCAGTCACTCCATTGGTCATCGTTAAACAGGCTGCAATGTCAGCAGTTCTCCAGTCCTGTGGCATCACCTCTGTGTATCTAGTGAGGATTGAATAATGATGGACAGTACAAGGCATGGGATTTTTTTCCCTGGCTTCTTTTTACAGCCTGGAACATTGCGTTAACCCCTTTTAAAGATGTGGATCTCCGTTATATTTCCACTCTCCCTGAGTTTATAACTCGCAATAGTACAAACTACGACATGTGGAACACCTCCCTATTTTGGGACCGAAACCATCTCATGATTTGGTTAAGTATTATTTTCGTCGGGTTTCATAGAGGGTTTCTCTCCACAACGCTAAGTGCATTTTCTCATGATACCATTCCCAATCTACCTCATTAACTATCGTCCCTGCCCATAGAGTCTTCTCTCATGTGGCAACAGCCTGATGATTTTCCCTTCGTCATAGCAACTGTCCACTGCCTGGATATGCCAGAAAGGGCCGACCTCCCTGTTAGAGGTAAAACCTTGGATTGCCATTCCAAAACTGCCCTGAACATGTGAAAGGGTGTAATACTGTCACCTCACTCTGTGGACAAGTGCCTGAGGTGCTGGTGGATGGCATGGTACAGGAGAGGGACATTATTTTCCTCTAGGACGAGCAGGGGAGCCATGACTCCAGTCTTTGCCAACTTGGTCCGATGTTGACCCCTGCGTCAGTGAGGTGCCAGTCATCTGGGTGAATGTCCAGCAGTGTAGGAAGGAGATCAGTGTCCTTCTCCACTTCACTAGGGTAAGTGCCACCATCTGCATTTTGTGACCATGCACTCACTCTATCTCTGTCACTACACCCTCCTCCCACCAAGTATCATGTTCTCCCATTCTCATTGAATGCAGCACCTTCTCTTCGTCTCTGCCCAAACTTTTCTGTGGCCCTCTCCTCAACTCTGCCTGGTGTCTTTGCAACTAACTCACTAGCTCAGGGCATGTCGCCGCCTTTCCCCCATCTGTAGCAGCACTAACAGTTGTAACAACCACTTCCAACTCCCTTGATTCCTCTTGGCAATTCTCCCATTCGAGAAGGAACCATCCCACAATAGTGCAGAAAGTGCCAAGAGGGATAGGGGTCTCTCCAACATTCAGCTCCTCACCCCTAACAGTGGAAGGATCCTGACACCAACAACAACGAAAGGCTGACTGACTGTGTCCAAGTTCCCAGGCTGATATCTCAAACTTCTCTTGACAAAGTGTGTACAAACACTGAGTGAGCAGCCCAGAGGTGGAGTCCAAGAACTGCGTGTGCATTGCTAAGTAAAGTGTGCTTGCCGCAGCATTGCAAGGAGAGTTATCAGACACCCTTCGCTTCAGAATTGAAGTACAGAAGCTCCCGGTCAGTGTGTTGGAGATGTACTGCGATGGTGTTGTGAGGCTGGCATGTGACGGATGCCAACATTGGTGGGGGTGAAATACATGCAGCTTCTCTCTGTGCAGCATTCCCTGAGATGTTGGTGTCCAAGATAAAGTCTGCAGGAGCGAGGGGCACAAAGGAGTCACCAGTTACTAGCACAAATTATATATCAAATTCTCCATACTGAGTTTCGCCACAGTGGGAAAGCGGATAGGAAGCTGAAAATTGAAGAGGAGAAATATATATTAATGTGATTGTTGATCATCGGTAATCAATCAGTCAGCAATTGCCCACTATTTTCCTGAAATCATGACTTAAAGAACAATAACGGACAGGAACGGACATTTCGTCCCACCAAGCCTGCAATGACACATGATGCCTTTGTAAAGTTAAAAACAAAATTCTATATCATGCTATTCCCTGCTTATTCAACTAAGTGTTGTGATACCACTTAAATCTTGTTCTTCAATTTTCCTTGTCAGTAACTTGCATGCACTTTTATACTTTGTCTGGAAAAAAAACACGCTTGCTTCTCATATTTCATTCAAACGTTCCCCCTTTTACGTAAAACCCATCGCCCCCCCCCCCCCCCCCCCCCCCGACGCCAAGTATGTGATATTTCTACCATGGGAAAAGGCTCCGGCTATCTATTCTGTCTATGCCTCTCATAATTTTGTAAATTTCTATCAGGTAGTCCTTCAGCCACTGATGTCCGATTTATAAAACGGTTTGTCCAATTTCTCCTCAGGCTAATATCCTCCAAGTCAGACGACATCCTGGTAAATGATTTCCAAACCCTCTCCAACACCTCCACATGCTTTTGCTGACCCAACAACCAGTACAGAACACATTATTAACAAATGTAGTCGAAATGCAGCTCCAAACAGCTTCAACACAACATGCCAGTTTTTGTACTTTGTGCTCTGATTGATGTACGTGAGCACGCAAAATGCCTTCTTGAACTCACTGTGCACCTGTGTTACCACTTCCAGTGAATTGTGGACCTGAACGCCGAGATCCCTTTTGATGTTGAAGGTACTTAAAATTCTTCTACTTTCTGTACATTTCTCTCTTGCAGCAGACCTTGTACAAGGCATCAGCTCGCAATTTCCCAGATAAACTTACATCTGCCTTTTCTCCGTCCAAATCTCTCGCCTGTCTATATTCTGCTGTATCCTCTAGCTATCATCATCACAATCCACAACTCCGCCAATCTATTCACACATCTCCAGTCAGAAAAAAGCCATTCCACAACTCCTCTGTCTGCTATGACCGAACAGTTGTGTATCTGTCTTACTGACTGACCGCTGATCCCATTTGACTACACCTTCACCTTGCTGTCGCAGCAGCCTTAGTTTGATTCAGGGGAACAGGGGAAGGGATTAGTCATGGCGGAGGCAGTCTAGCGAGGCTACTACTGTGGGGTGGTGGATTCCTGCTGTGCCTGTGGTGAATGGGGAATTGGAGGGGCGACGCCAAACCTTGCTTTGGAGGTAACCAGCAGCGTTTAGCCCAAAGTCCCTTTTTTGCCACAGTTCCAACACTGTCCTTTAGGGAACCCCATAGGTCTCTGGCTGGCCTAGTTGTGTTTCTGGGTGGTCTGGATGTGCAATTCGGAGGAATGACCCCTTCTGGTTTGGCATGGTTAACAGTCCATTCCTATCCAGGTTAATGTGTGTGGTCAAGTTGTCCCCCCAGGATGTCGTTTGCCAGTTTCAACGATTTGGTTTGTATACATGCTCATATATAGGGAGTGGCAATTTACGAGACTCCGTACACCCAACTTCTCATTCTCTCTTAAGAGGATGCCTGCTGAGGCTTCCCAGACCTCCCTAAAGCGGTCAATGAAGTCTGGCAGAGGCTCGGCTGCTTTCTGCAAACATCGGGTGACAGCACCGAATTTGGCACACTGTTTTCATTGTTTTTTACCGCCTCCTTGACAGTGCTGTCCAGCCATCTGTCCCGGTCTACAGCAGTGTTCCAGGGTTGGGTGGGTTATCGTCGCCCAGTGGGTACCGTTTGCAAGTTGTAACAGGGCCTGCACATCCTGCAGCAGACAGTCGTAAATGTTGGAACTTTGTAGCAGCCAATTATAAAATGTGAGTGGTAGTTTCATTGGATCTGGGACGGCTTGCAACATGGCATGGATCTCTGTGTGGGCCCAGGGCTTATCCTGGTCGTAGATCCAATCATAAAGTGTGGAATTTGGCAGTAAGTGCCCTGGTCTTTCAGGGCAGCAGCTGCGCTACGTATGACTTGAGATTATCATCTGGGTTGGGCAGTTGTTAGGATTCAGTTTGCCTGGCAGCTGCTGTGTCCTGCTGCAAGCTTCTCGTGGGCCAAGTGGTAACTTGTGCAGCCACTTCATTTAGCAGTGGTTCCGGCTCTGGGGCCGGTGGGGAAGTTTCAGATATTATGAGGCAGAGGGCAGCGGGGTTGTGCCAGTGTGATAGATGTCTCTGCTGTCAGGTTTTTATTGATGCGGTCTTTTACTTTAGGGGGCTGGTGGTGTTTTGCAAGACACTGCAATATGTAGACAATGTCCCGTCAGGGTTTCCCTCCATTCTCACTCCCCCACCCCCACCCCCGTGATGGCCGTGGCTGGTAGTCAATCATATCAATTTTGATGGCCTCCCATATGGCCAGTTCCATTGGGACCACGTGTAAAGGTCCCCTGTGAAGGGGATAACGTAATGTCTGTCGCCTGTGTCTATTAGTAGTGTCTGCCAGTGACACAGGTGTAACAAGAACATCCCCTACCTTGTTATTGAAGTTCACTTATTTACAGGCCTTTTCTGGATACTTTTATTCCAGTTTTGGCCCAGACCATTCTCACCAGGTGTTTGCGTTGCCCAACTCCCAGAGCTGGCACCTTCCAGCAGAGCGTGGATGTCCATGCCGTCAAGGCCTCCTCATCGTCTTGGGTTAACTTTTAAGTACATTAGTTCGGCTTTCGAGGAAAAACAGAGAGACGGAGCGCTCACAGAACACACAGGCAATGAGTGATTGACAGTTGAAGCAATAAAGGGTAATCAAGCATGTGACCGCTAACCCCAAATTGAACAAACACTTCAGCGCTGCACAAAAATAGCCAGCTGGGACACCTGAAATTAACAAGTTTACACAAAACAAGCAGTCAAACCCAAAACAAACACTTAGAAACCACAGGTCAGGACAACACAGCTGGGGACCCAGTCAATTTCCTTCGGGCTGAGGAACTACCTGTAGTAAAGCAAAAACTTGATGAGCGGTCTGTCCACTGATATTGTCCTACCTTCTCTGCCCGACTATCTGCTCTTTGCTGGATAATGTTAATGGCATAAGTCCTGGCTTAAGGTGGATTATGCTTGGGCCAAATTGCTGTTTCTTATAAAATTTAATTAATGAATTTAACAGTACACCGGACTACCTCCCCAGGCCAAATCTAAGGCTGCTCAATTCTGAATTACCGGCTGCCAATTAGTTAACTTTAATTTATTTGCTCTCCAGACGACCTCCACAGGACCAGCCATGGCAGCTTAAAATTTCGTCAACAAATTTAGGAGCCCAAATGACTACCTCCCCGAGCCAAGTCTAAGCTAAATTCTGAACTACTCCAGCATGTGTCTGCCAAGTAGTTAAACTTTGGTGACTAATTTATTGCTCACCAGACTACATCCACAAGCCAAGGTGTGGCAGCTGAAGCCACTTCACTGCAGTCACTCCATCCGAATTGTGGCCAACCTCTGCAATTTTCCAGCCTGCCTCTGGTCTGACCCCCTTGGGCAGGCCTGTCCACCAGGTCTGAATTGGTCTAAATTTAAACTGTCAGGTTTGCTTGCCCTGATGAGAGACAAAGAAAATGACCTGCCGACTAATGCCAAACTGTCAGAAACATTTGCCTAATAATTTCGAGATCACAAAGCACAGTTCAAAGTGAAATGGACAAACAGTTTATTATAGCGAGGAAGAGAAATTGACTAAGTTGAAACAGCACAGGGAAGTAGCCGAGAATTTCTCTTCCTCCCGCTGAGGAGAAACTAATTTATATAATAATCCAGTACAATAATTAGAAATGGGGAAAATAAAATGTATCTGGAAATGGAATAATCTAGTTACAATGATGCTAATCAGAAAACAGTTATCGGATGAATATCCTGTTTCTCTGTACAATGTAACATCCTGACAGTATCGATGAGCCCGCAGCTTGCATTCCTCTTCGCAGATGGGTGTTAATGTCCCTTCTGAAGCCGTATTTGCTTGCATTGTATTGTCTTGGCAGTAATGCTCTTGGTCGTGTCTCTGTCTGTCCTGTTTTTGTGTGACTTTGGGATTGCTGGATTGTGAAACTGCCCTCGGGGCTTTGGGATAGCTGTGTTGCTCAAACATTGTTAGTGGGTGCTGGGAAGTGTATTCCCTTGTCTGCAAGTGCTGTCTAGTTTCGCTTGCCAGCCTGCTTGGTCCATGCGAATGCACTCTAGGAGTTTTGTTTTAGTTTAGTTTGGCCAAGTTTGTTTTGCTACGTTTTGTGAGGGCCTATTGTGGGTTGGGAGGGTGACAAACCTGCACGCCGAGATCCCTTTTGATGTTGAAGACACTGAGAGTTGTTCCACTTTCTGTATATTTCTCTCTTGAAGCAGACCATGTACAAGGCATCACATCACAATTGCCCAGATAAAATTACATCTGTTTTTTCTCCGTCCATATATATAAGCCTGTATATATCCTCTGTCTCCTCTGGCAATCATCATCATGATCCACAACTCCGCCAATCTATTCACAGATCCCCAGTCAGAAAAAAAATGCCCTTCCACCACTACTCTGTCTGCTATAACCAAGCAGTTCTGTATCCATCTGACTGACTGACCGCTGATCCCATTTGACTTCATCTTCTATGTGAGCCTGCCACAGGGAGCCATATCAAAGTTCTTGATAAAGTCCATATGGCCAACATCAAGCTCCATGAATTCATCAGTCACCTGCTTCACATTCTTAAAATATTTATTCAAGTTTGTGAAACACGATATTCCCCACACAAAACCGTGATACCTGTCGCAAATAAGTCCGTATTTTAACAAATGTGAGTCAGTCCGATCTCTAAGAACCTTCTCCAATATTTCCCTATCAGTGACGCAAGTCTCACTGTGCTGAAATTTCTTCGATTATCTGAGTTGCACTTCTTCAACCAAGGAACAGCATTAGCTATTCTCCAGGTCTCTGGAACCTCTCCTGTGACTGAACAGCATACAAAGATGTTGCAGAATGCCGAGCAATTTACACCCTCGGTTGCTCCAGTATTCTGGGATGTATCCCATCATATCCTGGAGAGTTGTCTACATTATTTTTTTTTTCAAAATACCCAGCAAATCCTCCTTGTTAATTTATTGAAATGCTCTGGAATATCCACATATCATTCTCGAGACTCACCATTCACAACATCTTCCTCCTTTGTGAGCAGCAATGCAAAATATTCATTTTGCTCTTCACCCACTTTCTCTAGCTCCACGCATAAATTCCCTCCTTGGTCCTTGAGTTGGCCTACACTTTCCATGGATACCCGCTTAATCCTGATAAAGCAGTTGGGATTTTCAGTAATACTGTTTGCCAAAGACATTTCAGGCTGCCTTTTAGCCCTCCGAATACCTTGTATATGGTTGTCTCCTGTTTTTTCATGTTTTTTGAGGCCTCCGACTGTCTTCAGTTTCCAAACTCTTAGATGTTCCTCTTTTTACTTTCTGACTGAGCTCACAATTTCTCTTGTTATCAAAGATTGCCAAATCTTACCATCCTTACTATCATGTCTCGACAACCAGATCTCATATTCCTAAATGCAGTGACATTGGGAACGGTCCGGTAGACTTCTCAAACAAATTTGCCAGGTTCATCACTATAGCCGACATAGCCTATCTTTTAAACTTCAATTCAAATTAAGAACCATAACAAACCTTCTACATCTATATGTGGTTTCTATTGCTTGCCTTTTATGTTCCTTACTTTACTGTGTTAAAAAGAAATCTGTTTAAGGTTGCTTGATGTTTCTTGCCAGCATCACTTCACACTCACTGTTTGCTCTCTAATTTCTTTTTGGCTCTCACCCCTACACATTCCACGCACCTCTCAGCTTTTTGTAGTATTCAGGATAGGCTGAATAGGCGATCGCTATTTTCCCTGGAGCATCGAAGGCTGTGGGGTGACCTTATAGAGGTTAAAGTAGTCATGAGAGTCTTGGACAGGATAAACAGACAAGGTCTTTTCCCTGGGCTAGGCAGTACAGAACTAGAGGGCATAGGTTTTGGGTGAGTGGGGAGAGATATGAAAAGAACTAAGGTGCAACATTTTCAGCAGAGGATTGTCCATCTATGGAGTGAGTTGCCAGTGGAAGTGGTGGTGGCTCGTACAATTACAATACTTAAAAGTCATCTAGATGGGTAAATCAAGAGGAATATGAGCCCAGTGCCGGTTAATGTGACTAGAGTAGGTTAGGATATCTGAGTGGCATGGTAGCGTTGTACAGAATGGTATGTTTCTGTGCTGTATATGTCCATTATTGTGTGAATTTATAGACTTCCCACTGTCTGATGTAACCTTTCCTGTTCTGCATGTATGTTTCTAGATTTACAGGAAGCGCTAATAAAGCCACCTGACCTTTTTTCTTTAATTTGTGACAACACATGCTCTTGGTACTACTTTTATCTTCCCTCAGAATACCAGCCACTGCTGTGATTATGATTTATATTCCCATTCTTGTTTCCTGTTTGCTTGAATAAAATCTCTTTTCAACTTATTAAATTTAGACTGAGTCATACTAAAACTCTAACAGTTAGTCTATATTTGCCCTTGACAACACTTATGTTTGAATCAAGTGAATTATGGTTACTATTCCCTAAATGCTGTCGTTTTCCTTCCAGGTGGCAATGGTAATGAGTGTAGACGGTGCTACCTGAGAAGTGCAATGGTACCCAAATCTGCTGCTGAGTGTCGGTGGTGAAGGAGGCGAGTGATTGTGAATGAGGGCCAATAAAGTGGGCTCCTTAGTCATTAATTGGGTCAAACTGTTTGAGTACTGTTGGTGTTGCATTCATTCAGACAAGTAGATATTATTCCATCATCTTCTTGACTTGGACCTCGGAGATAATGGAAAGCCTTTGTAAGACGGGGAAAGTTGCTAACTGCAGGTTTCCTACCTTCTAATATGATGTTCTAATTATAGCAGCTATATAGTCTTGGATAAACCTCAGAATGTTAGTGCCAATGGATTACAGCTGAAAATGTGTTCCTGGAAAAGCACAGCAGGTCAGGCATCATCCAAGGAACAGGAGAATCCACGTTTCGGGCATAAGCCCTTCTTCCTGAAGAAGGGCTCATGCCCGAAACGTCGATTCTCCTGCTCCTTGGATGATGCCTGACCTGCTGTGCTTTTCCAGCAACACATTTTCAGCTCTGATCTCCAGCATCTGCAGTCCTCACTTTCTCCACCAATGGATTACAGCAATGGAAATGTCTTTGGGTGTTGAGTGGTGATGTTGAGATGGTACATCCATTCCTTTCCTCAGTGAAGTAAACATATCCGGAACTCGAAGCAAGTGTGCCTAAAACAACCTCCATATTTCTGTCATGCATTTACCTGAGAATATCTGTTCCCAATTTATGCCCCACAGTTCCTGCCTAATTCTTCCTCCAATTAAATACTTGCCATGCCGTCTGCTCATATCCCTCTCCATAACTGTAGTAAATAACAAGGTGTTGTGATCAGTATCGACAATATATTGAGTTGTTTAGCTTTCGGCAGAGTTACAGTTATGTCAGTTTTACTTTTTGTTTTGCTTTTTCCACAGTTTACAGCGGTGTATGAATAATGTGTTTAGTTGCTAACATGATCGTTTGATTAGTCGAATTTCATCTGTAACAAAACATCTTACACTTAGCTTTATAATGTGAAATTAAGTTCCGGCCCAGATTATCTCCTTAATATATTTTAAGGGGGTGTCTTCAGTTCCATAACACTATCTGCCTTATCAGCTCTTCCCCTAATTTCATAAACCTGTTCAAACCTAGCCTTAAGCCTCTGATGATTCAGGATAAAAGGGTCGGCGCCTATCCAGTCTCCCTCTTTATATCGGAACCCTCGAGGCCTGTTAAATTCATTTTATGTTTGTGTTTCTTTTTACCCTTTCAGGTTTAACAATACTATTTCCAGAGAAGAGAGAAGAGAATTGTTTTTCATATTCTAAAACTGGCCTCAGCAATGTCTTGCAAGTCCTAACATAATATCTCAGATCCTATACGCAAAGCCCTGACTAATAAAGGCAAGTGTGCCAACCTCCAAGTTCACCATCATGTCTACCTGAGATGCCACTTTCAAGGAACTATGAACCTGCACCCGTACTTCTCTCCGCCTCAACAACACTCTTCGAGTGGAATCACAGGTAGATAGAATAGTGAAGAAGGCGTTTGGTATGCTTTCCTTTATTGGTCAGAGTATTGAGTACAGGAGTTGGGAGGTCATGTGGCGGCTGTACAGGACATTGGTTAGGCCACTGTTTGAATATTGCGAGCAATTCTGGTCTTCTTCCAATCGGAAAGATATTGTGAAACTTGAAAGGGTTCAAAAAAGATTTACAAGGATATTGCCAGGGTTGGAGGATTTGAGATATATAGGGAGAAGCTGAACAAGCTGGGACTGTTTTCTGCGGAGGGTCGGAGGCTGAGGGGTGACCTTATAGAGGTTTACAAAATTATGATGGCCATGGATAAGGTAAATCGGCAAAGTCTTTTCCCTAGGGTCGGCGAGTCCAGCACTAGAGGGCATAGGTTTAGGGTGAGAGGGGAAAGATATAAAAGAGACCTACGGGCCAACGTTTTCACACAGAGGGTGGTAAGTGTATGGAATGAGCTGCCAGAGGAATTGGTGGAGGCTGGTACAATTGCATCATTTAAGAGGCATTTGGATGGGTATATGAATAGGAAGGGTTTGGAGGGATATGGGCCGGGTACTGGTAGGTTGGACTAGATTGGGTTGGGATATCTGGTCAGCATGGACCGAAGGGTCTGTTTCCATGCTGTACATCTCTATGACTATTAACAGTGTAAGACGTGCCTTTGTTAAACAACTAAAAGGCAACAGCTCTGATTTATCTATATTAAACTCTATTTATCATTCCTCAGTGCATTGGCAGGAAGCATGAAAAACATTAACGTATTTTTGTTTATGGATTATGAAGAATGGAACGTTTGTTTGAGGAAACTATGGACAAACATAAAACGTGTGCCTCACTTTGCTGAAGCCACCGCTGAATTTACATAGAAAAATAGTTTCTCCAAGGAAATAAATTAGTTCTACACTGTTCAGGCGCATGTTGCTTAATGTAATGAAATATTCTTGCATATTCCAGACACGATGTTATTGGTTAGAAAGAAAGAGTTCGTTGAAAGTAAAGAAGCTTCATCTCAATTGTGCAATTAATCAAGTGAAAGACGATTACTTTATTGCAACTGTGAACTGTGAATGAAGCAGTTATGACAGGTTTACAACTGAGATAGAGAATGGAATACTGTCGAATTGACATGTGAGGGTGAAAAGATTGAACCAGAGTTCTTTTAATTTGCTTGTGTTGGACTTAAAGACATTCGAATTGCGTTATTTTTCTATCGAATCTTCATATCTGCAGACGAGAAACTATCACACAAATTGTCTTTGAACAAGAATCCATCAATTCTGCGCAAATTCCAATTCTTATTTCGAGCAGCAACTTATTTGCCAAACGGGGTTTCTATCCATCTGTTAACCTCCCATTCATGAGTCTATCAAGAGAAGTCTTAAACTCGGAGCAATCCTGTTTCCACCATACCCACTGACAGCATCTTCAACGAACCCACCAACCTCTGTGTAAAAACCTTTTTCTACACTTTTGCACTACACGTTCCCCCTTTACCATGAATCTGTGTCCTCTTGCAGTTGACCTTTCACTCCATAAAAATGCTTTCTACTATCGACCATATCTATGCCTGTCATAATCTTACAGATCTCTATCAGGTCGCCCCTCTGTTTCCACCATTCCCTTAAAAACAGTTCGAGTTTATCTAAACTCTCCTCGCACCAAAAACCACCCAGACGAGGAAACATTACTATCTTCCTTTGTTTCTACATTTTCTCTGTACCTAGTCCAAGGCATTCACATTCTCCTGGGCGTTGGATGACGAGAAATGTGCACAGCATTAGAAGGAGTTAGAAAGGATTCTGAGGGACAGGATTTATGACTATCTGGAAGAGCATGGCTTGATTAAATGCAGTCAACACTGCTTTGTGAGGGGCAGGTCATGCCTCACAACCTTATCGAGTTCTTTGAGGATGTGACGAGAAACGTTGATGAGAGTCGAGCTGTGGATGTGGTGTATATGGACTTCAGTAAGGCATTTGATAAGGTTCCCCATAGTAGGCTCATTCAGAAGGTCAGGAGGATTAGGATACAGGGGAACTTAGCTGTCTGGGTACAGAATTGGCTGGACAACAGAGACAGCGAGTGGTAGTAGAAGGAAAATATTGTGCCTGGAAGTCAGTGGTGAGTGGTGTTCCACAGGGCTCTGACCTTGGTCCTCTACTGTTTGTAATTTTTATTAACGACTTGGATGAGGAGATTGAAGGATAGGTCAGCAAGTTTGCAGACGACGCAAAGGTTGGAGGTATCGTTGACAGTATAGAGGACTGTTGTAGGCTGCAGTGTGACATTGACAGGATGCAGAGATGGGCTGAGAGGTGGAAGATGGAGGTAAACCTGGATAAATGCAAAGTGATATATTTTGGAAGGTCGAACTTGAAAGTTGAGTACAGGATTTAAGACAGGATTCTTGGCAGTGTGCAGGAGCAGCGGGATCTTGGTATGCAGGTACATAGATGCTTAAAATTGCCACCCAGATGGACAGGGTTGTTAAGAAAGCATATGTTTTGGCTTTCATTAACAGGGGGATTGAGTTTAAGAGCCGTGAGATCTTGTTGCAGCTCTATAAAACTTTGCTTAGACTTTACTTGGAATGCTATGTCCAGTCATGGTCACCATATTATAGGAAAGATGTGGATGGTTTGGAAAGGGTTCAGAGGAGGCTTTCCAGGATGCTGCCTGGAATGGAGGGCTTATCTAACGAAGAGAGGTTGACTGAGCTCGGACTCTTTTCATTGGAAAAAAGAAGGAAGATAGGGGACCTAATTTAAGTGTACAAGATAATGAGAGGCATAGATAGAGTTGATAGCCAGAGACTTTTCTCCAGGGCAGAAATTATTAACACGAGGGGTCATAGTTTTAAGCTGTTTGGCGGAAAGTACAGAGGGGATTTCAGAGGCGGGTTCTTTATGCAGAGAATTGAGAGAGCATGGATTGCATTGCCAGCAGCAGTTGTGGAAGCGGGGTCATTGTGGCTATTTAAGAGACTGCTGGACATGCATATGGTCACAGAAGTTTGAGGGTTCGTACATTAGGTTTACCTTACATGAGGATCAATGGTCGGCACAACATCGTGGGCTGAAGGGCCTCTTCTGTGCTGTAGTGTTCTATGTTCTAGGTCTCTTCTTGATTGGTAAATTTGTAGCAGAAAAGCAGCTGGAGGCAGGAGTAGAAACTACTGCAGTGCAGAAACGTTCCAAGCTGCAGCACATGGTTACTAACTGTTTGTTTTTTTTTGTATGAAGTCGCTTTGGAAGTTGTTTCCTGTTGCCTGTGAGAATCTGTGTCTGAATTTACCATTTGTCAAGTCTTGTCTTTACGGTTGTTACAGAAATTTGAGCACCTCCATTGTTCAGGGTCGACATAGTGGCTCAATGGTTAGCATTGATGCTACACAGCACCAGGAACACAGGTTGGATTTCAGCCTTGCGCAACTGTCTGTGTGGAGACTGAACATTCTCGCCGTTTCTGCATGGTTTTTCTCCGGGTGCTCCCGTTTCCTCCACATCCAAAGATGTGCAGGTTAGTTGAATTGGTCGTGCTAAATTGCCTATAGTTTTCGGGGATTTGTAGGTTCGGTGCCTGAGTCAGGGGTGAATATAAAGATGAATTAGTCTGAGTGTGATACTCTGCGGATGGTCAGTGTGAACTTTCTGGGCTGAACGGCCTGTTACTGTACGGTATTTTACTGATTCTATGATTATTCTGCTGTATCAACTTGGTTGACTTTTCGAGTCGTTACACTGTTCTAAATTCTACTTCCTTTTATTCCGATTTTGAATGTTGTGTTTAAATAACTTGTTTTTATTGTTCATGCATTCAAATGGAAAGTTAGCTGGTTCTCCAATACAGTGAATAATGACAATCAACTAGTCACAATCTTGTTTTCTCATATTTATTAGAGACGTGTTAACACTCATATCCATTTATGTGCTTCACTTGCTTCCTTTATGACTTTTTTTTATTTCTAGACTTTGGTTTGTGTACCTTAATGGATATGGGCACCGTTGTCTGGGTCAGCCTGTATTATCCAGATGTCAATTCCCTTCATGTGTTATGTTTTCGGCTTTAAACACTTCATGATTTGGAGGTGCTGGTGTTGGACTGCAGTCATAGAGTCATAAAGATGTACTGCATTGAAACAGACCCTTCACTCCAATGCGTGCATGCCAACCAGATATCCTAACTCAATCTAATACCACCTACCAGCACCCAGCCCATATCCATTTAAACCCTTCCTATTCATCTACCCATCCAAACGTCTTTTAAATGTTGCAATTGTCCCCGCCTCCACCATTTTCTCTGGCAACTCATTCCATACACGTACCATCCTCTGCGTGAAATAGTTGCCCCTTATATATCTTTTATATCTTTCCCCACTCACCTCTAAACATATGCCCTCTGGATCTGGACCCTCCCACCCCAGAGAAAAGACTTTGTCTATTTATCCTACCCATGCCTTTCATAAATTTGTAAACCTCTATGAGGTCACCCTCAGCTTCTGACGCTCCAGGTAAAACATCCCCAGCCTGACCAGCCTCTCGCTGTAGCTCAAATCCTCCAAACCTGGCAACATCATTGTAAATTTTTTGGAACTCTTTGAAGTTTCACAGCATCTCTCCATTAGGAAGGACACCAAAATTGCACGCAATATTCCAAGTGGCCTAACCAATGTCCTTTACAGCCGCAACATGACCTCCCAACTCCTGTCCTCAATACACTGACTAATGAAGGAAAGCATTGATCCAATCCAAACGCCCAGAACTTAACGACACAAATTAAATTCACAGAAAACTTTCCTCTTCCATCTTCCCATTAGAACTTCAGAGCTGGTATAGTTCAGCATGTCGTATGAAGAAAACCTTCCTACAATCTGTCCACAAACAAAGTTCTCCAAACACAGGTGCAGATCTTTTTTGCATGTAGTGTAAAACAACGTTGTCATTGTTCCATCAATAAATCCTGGCGCTTGTTCAGAACTGGAAAAAAACATTGACAAACTGCACAGAATTAGACAGCATGGGAGAAGGTTAAATAAACACTCTGGCTTCCAAGTTACCTATCCAACTAATCCCAATATCCAGTCTTATCTCCATAGCCCTCGAGCATCAATATACTGGTTACAAATTAAGATCAAGTCATCGAGTAATTGCAAGGGTACATTAGAAGCAGCTCAGCCTTACTCTGGTTTGAATGTACTCTGGTTTGGTTTGGGTTGATTTTAACAAGCATTCAATTGGGTATCTGCTGGATAGAAAGAAGCAGGTCCATTCTGATCCTCCCTCTCTCCGACAGGCCCTGTGTTTGAATTTACTGTTTTGCTAAGGGGTGTTTATGGAGATTGTTGCAACTAGCTAGAAATGCATCATTCAGTAGGGATAATCCATTAGGCTTTTGAATAGGTTAAGTTATTCTGTATTCATTCTCTATTGTTTGTGTTCCATTCGGTAATCTTGCAAATAAATTCTGTTTTGTTTAAAACTTAACGGTTGAGCCAATTGAATCACTCCTGAAATATCCACTAACCACCTGCTTCACAGAACTAGGAGGTTAAGGTTAGGGCTATTTTTAAAAAATATTTTGAGGGGGTCCGACCTCATCGAAAACACGTGCCTTCGTTGCGTTCTATAGACCTGCACGAAAGTCAGAGATGCACCAGGAAAAGTGCACAAGCAAGGTTCAACAACCAGTAATGACAACTTACTAGATAAGACTATTATTTTGATTAATGAATAAATACTTAAGGGCTGGAGAGAATTGACTTTTTTTTTCAGCACATGATCATTGGAAGAATCTTGTCCATTCACTGATCAAAAAGAAAATGCATCGGATCTTTTCTCAGCAAATACTGGCCTATCTGTTGAGTATGACTTACATAATATTTCAGGATTATTAGACACCATTTCTGCCATCTTCAGGGAGATGCTAGCAACAGACACACGCTTTGTTTTCTCTTGTCAGTCTTCTGCAGAGAACTATTCCCTCTAGTATACCTCGTCCAATCCCCATCCACCGCCATCCTGACACTTTATAGAATCACAGCACATTCCCCTGTAACCACAGAGGTTATAATACCTGCCCGATTACTTCCTCTCTGCTCAGTATCTATGGGCCTGAACACAATTTCCAGATGAAGCACTGATTTATCTGCACTTCACTCAGTATACTAGTATAATCTACTGCATTTGTTGCTCAGTGTAGTGTGCTCATATTGCAGAAACTAAGCTTAGACTGAGGGACTGCTTCATAAAAACTCAAACATTTCTTCCACACAGCTAAATCCCATAGTTTCCCTTTGTCTGCCACTTCAAGTATATGACATACTACCATGGTCAATATTTCTGTTACAGGCTTGCTGCAGTGCTTCAGCGAAGATCAACGCAAGCTTGAAGAACAGCACCTCATTTCCTGCTTGTGAAGTTTCTGGGTTCAATATCGAGTTCAACAATTTTAGGCTGAACACCTTCCCCAAGTTTTCCTCCGCCCCAAAACATCTGACCTTGCTGTCACACAGTCTACGAGTACGCACAACCCCTTTTTAGACACGAATAGTCCCAATGAGAAGCTGTATGCTTTATTAAGGTGATTGCTATTACTTTTTTGTTGGTTCAACAGGTTAGCTTTCTATCTGGACTCGAGCTCTCCAACTATCTTTTTCTCCTAACTGCCTCCCGCTTCTCTACCTTCTACACAAAAAAAAATTCCAAGCTACCATCAGTTCTTTAGAGGGGTCACTGGACACAAAACGTTAACTGATTTCTCTCCACAGTTTCTGCTAGACCTGGTGATTTTTTCCAGCAATTTCTGTTGATGTTTCCGATTTCCAGCATCAGCAATTCTTTCTAGGATTGTTTTAATTCGTTGCATTATACTATCCCGAATCTTCCAAATTCTATGCCCTTTTGAATCATTATTGTCGTGTGAGTGTTGCTAACCAGTGCACCATTAATTGACTATCCAGAAAAAGAATGATATCAAGCACGTCTTTGAAACTTATTTTTTTCTTCGGTGAATTTAGATTCATGTCTCAGTTACTTTTGCAGCTTCGACATAAGTCAAATGTGTATTCAACAATCCCAAAGGCACTTAGGTGAGATGTGCATCACTTGGAAATGAAGTCACTTGTGTACCAGAGTTGATAACGTTATGAGATTCCTTCTTTCCAAAGGTTTAGTGAGCCATGTGTTTTAATTTTATATACATAAAGTTACTAGCTTATCATAATTGCATTTCTTGTTAATGACATATGCATTAAAAAAGACAAATTATGTAATTGATGCCACGCCAATATAATTGCTTATGTCCTCCTGTAACTCGACATCTTACTTCGTCCTTCATGTTCACTGCTGCTGGAGACAGTTTCATGGAATCCCTGCAGTGTGTAAGTACAGCATTTAGCCCATCGATTCCATACTGACTCTCTGAAGTGCATCCCATTGAGACCAATACAATCCCATTCCTGCTTACCTCATAGTTAACACGTCGAGCTGGCACATTTCTGGGTACTGTCGGCAACTTAGCATGGCCAATCCACCAAGTTGTATATCTGGTAGAAACCCAGAGCACCAACAGTGAGGATATTCAAACTCCACACAGACTTCTACCTTTGCGAGAATGAAACTCATGTCTCTCGTGCAGTGAGGCAGCAGTGCTAACCACTGAGTCTCACCTCCACCTATAGCATCTGCATAAACTCGTTTTAGCTTTTCTATTTATCTCTGTAGAATTTCCGACAGCCTGTCTTGATATGCCTCACTGTTTTGTGTTTATATCTGTTTTCTATCCATTTTACAGACACTTGTTCATTTTCTTATGCCTTTGAAATTGCTCTCAATTCTGAGAAATATTTTCTGCCTTCCTTGCAGGTAACTTCCTTTGGCATAATACAATCTTAAAACTAATTTGGTAGACATCGTTGATTCATATTTTCGACTGAGATCTTTTTTTCCCGACAAGGCATGTATGCCTCATGTAGACTGTGTTGAACTGATTTAAATATCGCCCATTTCCTGTTCACACTCAAGTCTGTTGGCACATTTTCGCAATTCAGCATCATCAATTTTCACAGACATACCTAAATGCCACACCCTTATTCAGATTTCGGCGCCCGAGTCTTAAAAATTCATACATGTTATGGAACAGTAATACATTCAAGTAAATACATCCTAAACTTTAACTGCATCCAAGTTAATAAATTCATTTTGTTATTACTAATTGTTTTATCAAAGACAGACAAAACCGAAATAGAATATGAAATTGATGTAACAATTTCAGATGCCATTCAACAAAACAGCAAGGAACAACTTTTATTTCCACAATTCTGAAGGATTTTTCTCCTTTTCTCCACAATGACCAATGGTATCGAATAAACTCAATACAATGCTTATAAAATGAGAGTGTCGGTATTACAAGTTTCAGTTATGGAAAGCAACAAATGGAACATAGCTTGTCGCCACGTCAGCCAGAAGGGAAAAAAAGCAAACTGACATTTTTGGATGCGTTTTTCCAGTGTTTTCTGCCCAAAAATGTTCGCATTCATGGGTTGACTTGATTCTGCTGAGCCATCGCGGAGATCAGATGAATTTGATTGTTCAAGGACGGTTCGGATGACATACTATGCGAGTGTAGAACAGATAGAAATAATTTTTAAAAGTCCTTGAACAACTTTATTGCATTTTCCATGTAGCTCTTCAATATGTTTCTCCAAAAAACGTTTCGGAGACATGACACAAATTCGTCCTCAGCACAATTTGTGCAGATTTGATATCATCAGTGAACATATAAATTGGAGTCTTCCTATTTTTACTGCCTTAGCTAAGTTAAATGTATGACTATAATCCCGTTTTAAACTGGTCAACTGCCTGTCTATTGCCATTCCTCAAGGCTGTGAAAGTAGATATAATATTCATTCGTCAGTTCAAGATCACTTCTAACAACAGACAGTTTCCAACTTTTGTTAAATGTATATTGGTTTCGTTTTGCTTAGATTTTTGCAGTTAATATCAAATTCATTGTGGTTATTTCCGTGAATGGGTTTGTATTCTTCTTTAAATGAGATGGTCCAAAAGTAATTTAAAAAGAGGCATGCATGTATATTTTCCAGCGAGTTATGTGATTTATTTTACCAGCTGAATAGATCTCTGCCATGTTAACCAATTATAGTATGTTTTATGTTTGGATATGGTAGTGAAACATGCCATTGTGTTTATTTTTGACTTCAAAACAGATCATTGATGGTCACAGCAGCAAGATTAGTCAAGCTTATTGTGGTGGATCAGTTGCCCGTTTTGCATGATTTTGCTATCTAGTATTCGTGTCATTCCAGTGACATGATATTAAGGCAGCCTGAGTCATTCATAAGATCACTCGCATCCACCTGGGGATTGAATGTGAATTTGTTCATAGTCATACAGAATTTAAGACAGACCCTTTCGTTGAAGTGGCCCATGCTGAACAAGTGTGTTTAAATGAATTAGTTCCATTAGCTCGCGTTTGTCCACATCACACCAAGCATTTCCTATTCATGTATGTTTTTAATTTCTTAAATTAGTGTACTTCTGATCGCTTCTCTAGCTTCTTCCAGAGGCTGGTTCCACATACGTATCACCACCTCTGTGAAACTTTGCTCAGCAAGTGCCTTTTAACTGGGAATTGAGAGTTCCAGTCCAGGTTTCTCTTCAGGTAAATTTACAGGTTGACTCAGTAGCGAGGAAGGCAAATACAATGCTTTCATTCATCTTGCCAAGAGCAGGATGTAAAAATAGGGATGTACATCTGAGGCTTCATAAAGCTATGGACATACCACATTTGGAGTATTGTGCGCAATTCTGGGCGCATAGGTCAGGAAACATGTATTCACCCTGGAGCTGCTTCAGAGTAGGTTCACGAGAATAATTCCAGGAATGAAAGGCTCAACATATGACGATCACTGGACGGTTCCGGGACAATACTCATGGAATATAGAAAGATGAGTGGGGATTGGATTGAAACTTACAGAATACTGAATAGCCTGGACAAAGCGGACGTTGGAAAGACGTTACCATTGGCAGGGAAGCGGAGGAACTAAGGGAACAGCCTCAGAACAGAATGAAGACACTTTAGACCTGAGATACGAGAAACGTTTTTGCCAGAGAGAGGTGACTCTATGGGATTTATTGCCACATAAGGCTATAGTGAACTCGTGCATTGTCTTAATAGAGTAGGTCAGTGTTGCAACATAAAAGAAATTGACCAGGTACTCAACTTCAGAAGCAACCACCCCAACACCACAAATGGAGCTGCATCAGGACATGCATTGACGAGCCACAGCACACAGCAGCACCCAAACACTTCGACATCCGAGGAGAATCATGTCTGTAACGTGTTCAGTAACAACACATACCTTGTAATCGCAGTCTATTGATTCCTGAACACAGAAAAAACAGGAAGACACAGTACGCCCACATACTCTAGCCACCCCCTAAAGTACATGAAAGACTTTTCAGAGATGGTGACCAGAATACTCCGGCTACTGATAAACTAACAGGCTCCGTACCCATAGCCAGAAGAAGCAAACGTGATACACGTTCAGCGACTGACAGCATATTGCAGCACTGATGAAAGAACTCCAGGACCTTAGGCTCATCCGAAACAATGAGATCTTTCTGGACAAGACCTTCAGCGAGGTTATTACACCAACCATACCATACGAGGATAGGTTGAGAGTTCTCGGCCTTTTCTCGTTGGAACGGCGAAGGATGAGGGGTGACTTGATAGAGGTTTATAAGATGATCAGAGGAATAGATAGAGTAGACAGTCAGAAACTTTTTCCCCGGGTACAACAGAGTGTTACAAGGGGGCATAAATTTAAGGTGAAGGGTGGAAGGTATAGGGGAGAAGACAGGGGTGGGTTCTTTACCCAGAGAGTGGTGGGGGCATGGAATGCGCTGCCCGTGGGAGTGGTAGAGTCAGATTCATTGGCGACCTTTAAGCGGCATTTGGATAGGTACATGGATGGGTGCTTAATCTAGGATAGAAGTTCGGCACAACATCGTGGGCCGAAGGGCCTGTTCTGTGCTGTATTGTTCTATGTTCTATGTTCTATGTTCTAAGAGAGCAGACGATGAGGAAGGCTGAGAGGAGACAGGTGCAAGAGACCCCGGGGGAAGTACCTGTCAGGAACAAGTTGAATCTTTTGGAAACAGTAGAGACAGATGACACTGCCAGTCTGCGAGGTGGCCAGGTCTGTCAATCAAAAATTGGCGTGGAGGCAGAGCGGAAGAGTTGGACATCGCACAGAGCCATGGTGATAGGGGATTCCATAGTGAGAGGAACTGAAATGAGATTCTGTGGCAACAGGCGGAATTTAAGGATGGTGTGTTGCCTTCCTGGTGCCAGGATTAAAGACATCACAGACAGAGTGCAGGAAATCCTCAAGGACGAAGGTGAAGAGCCAGTGGTGGTGGTACATGTTGGCACAAATGATGTCGGGAAGAAGAGGAGGAACATACTACAGCGGGACTTCAGAGAATTAGGAAGAAGGCTGAAATGCAGGACTTCCAAGGTGGTTATCTCCGGTTTGCTTCCTGTTCCTCGGGCTGGAGAGGCCAGAAACAGGGAGATAATGGACTTGAACGTGTGCCTGGCGAACCGGTGCAGGAAGCAAGGATTTAAATTCTTGGATCAATGGAGTATGTTTTGTGGTAAGCATAAATTCTACAGTAGAGACGGTTTGCACCTGAATAGGTTAGGGACCAGCATTCTGGCAGGCAGGTTTGCTACTGCAACACAGCTACGTTGAAACTAAGTATCGAGGAGGGGAGGGGACAAATGGGAAGATTAAGAAGGAAATTGAAGGGGAAGTCAGAACAAGGGAAGTCAAGAAAGACAATCGTATCAATGAAGCAGAAAACTCAAAAAGGGATCATGCTGTAAGTTCGAGGGAAATAGGGGTTCATAGGAAGGGGGAGGGCAGTAACAAATTTAAAATGCTGTATATGAATGCACAAAGCATTAGAAATAAGATGGATGAGGTTGAGGCTGTTTTGGAAATTGGCAGATACGATATAGTGGAGATAACTGAGACGTGGCTTCAAGTGGACAGGGCCTGGGAAATGAATATTCAAGGCTATACGTGCTATCGTAAGGACAGACTGATGGGCAGAGGGGGTGGGGTGGCCATGTTGGTAAGGGATAATATTCAGTCCCTTGTGCGGGGGGAACTAGAATCAGGGATGTAGAGTCAGTATGGATAGAGCTGAGAAATTCAAAAGGACGAAAGAGCCTCTTGGGAGTTATCTACAGGTCCCCAAACGGTAGTATGGATGTAAGGTATATGTTGAATAAGGAGCTGAAATTGACCTGTCGCAAAGATGTTACTACAGTTGTTCGAGGGCATTTCAACATGCAGGTAGACTAGGAGAATCAGGATGGTATTGGACCTCAAGGAAAAGACTTTGTGGAGTGCCTCCAAGATGAATTCTTAGAACACCTGGTGGCTGGAGCCTACCAGGGAGAAGGCAATTCTGGATTTGGTATTGTGCAACGAACCAGAATTGATCTGGGACCTCGAAGTGAAGGAGCCATTAGGAGGTAGTGACCACAATACAATAAGTTTCAATATGCAATTTGAAAGGGAGAGGGTACAATCGCTAGTGACAATATTTCAGTTGAATAAAGGGAACTATGGGGCTATGAGGGAGGAGCTAGTCAAAGTTCAATGGTGCAATACCTTAGCAGGGATGACAGTGGAGGAACAATGGCAGATATTGCTGTGTATAATGCAGAAGATGCAGGATCAGTTCATTCCAAAAAGGAAGAAAGATCCTAGGAGGAGGCAGGGGAGGCTGTGGCTGACGAGGGAAATTAAGAAATATATAAAGTTAAAAGAGACAAAACATAACAGCAAAGATAAGTGGGAAAACTGAGGTCTGGGAAGCTTTTAAAGAACAACAGAGGATTACTAAGAAGGAAATATACAGGGAAATAAAATGAAGCACGAAGATAAACTGGCCAAAAATATAAAGGAGGATAGTAAAAGCTTTTTTAGGTATGTGAAAGGGAAAAAAATGGTTAAGACTAAAATTAGGCCCTTGAAGACAGAAACAGGGGAATATACTACAGGGAACAAAGAAATAGCAGAAGAGTTGAATTGGTATTTCAGATCTGTGTTCACTGGAGAAGACACAAGCAATCTCCCAGAGTTAACAGTGGCTGAAGGACCTGAACTGAAGGGAATTTATATTTGCCAGGAATTGGTGTTGGAGAGACTGTTAGGTCTGAAGGCTGATAAGTGCCCGGGGCCTGATGGTCTACATCCCAGGGTACTGAAGGAGTTGGCTCTAGAAATCGTGAATGCGTTGGTGATTATTTTTCAGTGCTCCATAGATTCAGGATCAGTTCCTGTGGATTGGAGGGTGGTTGATGTTGTACCACTTTTTAAGAAAGTTGGGAGAGAAAGCAGGAAATTATAGACCAGTTAGTCTATCCTCAGTGGTGGGAAAGATGCTGGAGTCTATTATAAAGGATGAAATTACGACACATCTGGACAGCAGTAACAGGATAGGTCAGAGTCAGCATGGATTTATGAAGGGGAAATCATGCTTGACTAATCTTCTGGAATGTTTTGAGGATGTAACTCTGAAGATGGACAAGGGAGATCCAGTGGATGTAGTGTACCTGGACTTTCAGACAGCATTTGATAAAGTCCCACATAGGAGGTTAGTGAGCAAAATTAGGGCGCATGGTATTGGGGGCAAAGTACTAACTTGGATTGAAAATTGGTTGGCTGACAGGAAACAAAGAGTAGTGATGAACGGCTCCCTTTTGGAATGGCAGGCAGTGACCAGTGGGGTACCGCAGGGATCAGTGTGGGACTGCAGCATTTTACAATATATATTAATGAAATAGAAGATGGTATTAATAGTAACATTAGCAAAGTTGCTGATGATGCAAAGCTTGGTGGCAGGATGAAATGTGAAGAGGATGTAAGGAGATTACAGAGTGACCTGGACAGGTTAGGTGAGTGGACAGATGCATGGCAGATGCAGTTTAATGTGGATAAATGTATGGTTATCCACTTTGGTGGCAAGAACAGGAAGGCAGATTACTACCTAAATGGAGTCAAGTTAGATAAAGGGGCAGTACAAAGAGATCTGGGTGTTCTTGTACACCCGTCAATGAAGGCAAGCATGCAGGTAGTGAAGAAAGCTAATAGCATTCTGGCCTACATAACAAGAGGGATTGAGTTTAGAAGCAAAGAGGTTCTTCTGCAGCTGTACAGGGACATGGTGAGACTGCACCTGGAATATGTTGTGCAGTTCTGCTCTCTAAATTTGAGGAAAGACATTCTGGCTATTGAGGGAGTGCAGCGTAGGTTCACGAGGTCAATTCCTGGAATGGCGGGACTATTTTATGTTGAAAGATTGGAGCGACTTGGCTTGGAAACCCTTGAGTTTAGAAGACTGAGAGAGGATCTGATTGAGACGTATAAGATTATTGAAGAATTGGACACTCTGGACAAGGAAACATGTTTCCGCTGATGGGTGAGTCCCATACCAGAGGACACAGCTTAAAAATAAGGGGTAGGCTATTTAGGACAGAGATGAGGAGAAATGTCTTCAGCCAGAGAGTGGTGGGTGTGTGGAATGCTCTGCCACAGAAGGCAGTGGAGGCCCAGTCTCTGGATTCGTTAAAGAAAGAGTTGGATAGGGCTCTCAAGGATAGTGGAATCAAGGGTTATGAAAATAAGGCAGGAACAGGATATTGATTGAGGATGATCAGCCATGATCAAAATGAATGGTGGTGCAGGTTTGAAGGGCAGAATGGCCTACTCCTGCACCAATTGTCTATTGTTTGCACAAAAATACCCTGCAAGGACTGCAACAAAAACTACTTTGGAAAAACGGGCTGGGCACTAGCCACCAGGATGCATGAGCAACAACCAGCCAACAAAACATGAGCAAGTACCACAGGTATCCACACACATGGATGAAGACGTGTATCGGTTTGACTGGGAGAATACATTCATCCTGGGACAGACAAAACAAAGGCATGCCCGGATATTCCTATAAGCCTGGCATTCCAACCAGAGATCCTTTAATAAACATATAGTTGCCATTTATCAACCTTTTGGAAACAAAACAGAAAATGATGTCAACTACCACAACAAACCAAGACACACAAATAGCAAGCGAGGGAGAACACCAACCCTTCATTGGGGGCTCACTGATGATATTGCCGAGAATGGTGACGCCTCTTCTAAAACTTAGCCACCAGCTCAGCGATCAAACCTAGAACCTGCTAAAAGAGATTTTTTAGAAATCAGTTGCATGAAGATTGCTTTATCTTTTTGGCCACTTTCAAATCCGATGTCTCCAGTTCTTCGTTGTTTTGCTGCTTAATGGAGTGACTGTTAGACACATTATGGTTGCCACAGGACCTCGCAGGAGAATCCGATGACACAGCAAATGAAATTAAAAATGGTAACGCAGAACTGAAGAGCATCAGGACCTCCATTGTTTTAGACATTGCCATCTCAGGCAGTTTCGTCCTGTTTTGGCTGACATATTTTGCACATTTTCTACCGCCTTTCCTCCTACTTTTCCCCCATCCCCACACCATGTGCTCTATTTATTTCTGAGCCCGCTTTCCCCTCCCAGACCTGATGAAGTATCTGACAGAACGTCGACTCTTCTGTTTCTCTGATGCTGCTTGACCTGCTGTATTTATTCCACTTCCACATTTTTATCAAGGCTGACTTCCCAGCATCTGCAGTCCTCACCATCTCCTTGAATATGTTGAACTGCCTGAGAGTGTTCACACATTTTTTCCTAAACCTTAATATTCCTCACGTCCATCTCTTTGGAGAACACCGATGTAAAGTAGTCATTAAGGATCTCACCCATTTCTTGTGGTTCTGCCTATAACCTCTGAACTTTATTCATGGGTGGGTTTAGTCTTCCCCTAGCTTCCCTCTTGCTCCTACACATTACATATATATGTGAAATGCCTTGGGAAACCCCTGAAAACTGTTGGCCAAGGATATTTCATAGAACCTTTTTTGCTCTCCTACCTCTCAGCTTGACTTCCTTTTTAGTTTTGCTCTATTTTTCAAAACCTGATCCTTTTATTTTGGTAGCCCAGATAATGGTATGCTTTATTTTCACTAATTCGAAAACCTGACATCCAATTTTCCCGTTTCCTGCCGTTCCTATCCTCCGTTTTCACAGGAACATGCCTGTCCAGCGCTCTACGCAGTTAGTCCGTGAAAGACTCCCAGAAGTCAGATGTTGATTTACTCTCAAGCAGCCATTCTCAACCCACATAATCTGATTCTTGTCTCATTCAATTATAGTTAGCCTTGCTCCTACTTCAATAATTTCATCTGAAGTCGTCTTGTCCTTCTCCACAAGAATCCAAAAACTTATGGAATTATGGTCACTATTCCCACAATGAGCTGAAACTTTGATGACATTGACTCTTAGCAAAATCATTCAATGGGATCATCCTTCAATATGCTCTTGAACAAGCAATACTGGTCATACTTACTGAACTGCTGCTCTGGCTCTGGCCAAATCCTCCCCACCACTGTAATTTTAACACTACCAGTACAAGTATCAAACTTCCCTCCCAGAATTTTCATGCCCATCCGATTTACGTGCAGCAAGTCTTACATGTAAAGGTGCAGTTTAAATTACATAATTGTGAAATACCGCATTTTGGAAACACAAATCAGCACAGGACATATAACCTTAATAGTAAGATCCTGAGGAGTGTTGCTGAACAAAGACAACTTAGAGTGCACGTTCTGAATTCCTTGAAAGAAAAGTTTCAGCTCGATTGGTTAATGCAGAAGGCATTTAGTATGCTTTCTTTTATTGTTCATGCACAGGTGTTGAAAGGTTGTCTTGCGCTTGTATAGGACAGTGGTTAGACCACTTTTGTGTGCAGTTCAGGTGTCCCTCCTATCAGAAGGACGTTGTGAAACGTGAAAGGGTTCAGAAAAGATTTACAAGGATGCTGCCAGGGTTGGAGGGTTTCAGCTACAGGGAGAGGCTGAAAGGGCTGGTACTGTTTTTTCTCGAAATTTCGGAGGCTGAGGCGAGTCCTTATAGAGGTTTTTAACATCGTAAGGAGCATGGATATTGCAAATTGACATCGTCTTTTGGGTGGCTTTGGAGAGCCCAGATACAGAGGACACAGGTTTAGTGTGAGAGGGGAAGTGTTAAGCGGAATTGTGTAAGGTGATACACTTTGGAAGGCATAATAGGAATAAAGAGCGCTGGGCTAATGGTAAGATTCTTGGCAATGCAGATGAGCACAGAGACCTCGATGTCTATATAGATCTCTGAAAGTTGCCACACAGATTTAGAGGGTGTTCAGAAGACATTCGTTGCATTAGCTTTTATTGACTGAGGGATTGCATTTCGGAGCTACGAGATCGTACTGCAATTGTACAAAAGTTCTGGTCTGGCCGGACTTGAAATATAATGTACAGTTCTAGTCACCGCATTATAGGAAGGATGTGGAAGCTTTGGAAGGAGATTTACGAAGATGTTGCCTGTTATGGAGGGAAGGTCTTCCGAGGAAATGGCTGAGGGACCTGAGGCTGTTTTCTTGAGAGCGAATAAGGTTGAGGGGGATTTAATCGAGACATACAAGACAATCAGATGGCTAAATAGTTCGGACATTGACACCCTTTTTCCTCAGATGGTGATGGCGAACACGAAGGGACATAGCTTTTAAGTTAGGGGTGATAAATATGGAATAGATGTTAGAGCTATTTTCTTTACTCAGAGAGTATTAAGGGGCCTGCGACAGTACCAGACTCGCAAAATTTAAGGGCATTTAGATAGTCATTGGATAAACATATGGTTGAAAATGGAATAGTGTACAACAAATGGGCTTCACACTGGTTGCACAGGTTGGCATAACATCGAGGACCGAATGGCCTATTCCATGGACTGTTCCATGTTCAATGTTCTGTTTGAAAAGGACCTAAGGGTCAACCTTTTGACCCAAAGTTCCTGTGTGTATGGAATGAGCTTCCAGACGAAATGGTGGCGGCTGATACAATGACAGCATTTAAAATGTATCTGGATAGGTGCCTGAATCGAAAGAGTTAAGAGGAACATGGACCAAGTGCTGGCAAATGGGACAACATTAATTTAGGATATCTGTTGGGCATGGATGAGTTGGATGAAAGAATCTGTTTCCATGCCTCTGTCATTCTAGGTCCCACCGTCTCTGGAATACATCACAATCATCCTCATTCCTTAAGCTAGCCCCGTACCACACACACATGCCACCACATTATAACGTATTCAATATACTTTGTCTCAGTTCCTAGCCTCATTTGCACGGAGTTCGGAGAGTAATCCTGAGATTAATACCCGAGGGTTCTGGCTTTTCAAACATAACTACCGGAATTTTGTTGCAGGTCTTCATACCAATGTCATTCTGGCCAATGTGGTCAATTGCCTCTGTCTGTCTGCTTGCCCGTTTTAGGACGCCCCGAAGTCTTGTTTGCATTTATTTAAAAACTAACAATGTAACCAAATTCAAAATTAAACATTTGATCTATCAAACTAGGATTCATTCTGGAATTTGTCTTCTGTTAATATTACCTATGGTCATAACAGTTTCAAAGGTTCCAATTTATTGACATTGCATAATTTCCTGTTTAAGGTTCCTGTTTAATCACTGAAACTACTTTTTCACGCATATTGGGCTTTTTTTCTGTTTGATCACGGTATATTACATTAGTTGCTATTAGCGTGAAAATGGCTGCATTAGTTTGTTTATTTTTAATAAAGACTGCACCAGATACAAACAATGATTCAAAGTTATTGTGTCTCTAGTGGTGTACATCATGTATAAATAGGTGCATCACAATCCTTACGAAAGAAGTCAGAGGGTACCAATTCATTATTCTTGTTAATGATGCATGCTCCTGCAAAAGCGTTGATATTTCTATTTTATTACTCTGCCCTTGCAGCTTTCGGAGTTCCAGGTAAATTATTGTAATACAATATATTCTTAGAAAACTGATGCTTAACCAACTGTTTTGAACATTTATTATATTCTGAGCGGGTCCATAAACTTCTAATTTAATCAGTGACACATCGTAATAACACAATACTTTTTTGTTGTTTAAATAATGAAATCAAAAGTTTAAAACATCACCGAGACAGTTAACAATGACAATCAATAGTTTCATTCTAGTTTCGAGGGTTTTTTTTAACATTCACAACCTGCTTCCCTCAGATATTTATTACAGACGTCTTAGCACTCGTCCATTTTATGTAATTTACTTGATTCCTTTATGACCATTTCTCCTTTCTAAACGTTGCTTTCTATACTTTCCTGGAATATGTGCACTGTTGGCTGGTTCAGCACGTATTGTCCAACTCTAGATTCACTTCAGAAGGTGTTGGTTAAGATGTCGTTTTGAACCACTGCAGTTCATTTTAAGCAACTATACCGAAATGTAGTGAGGCAAGTAGTTACAGGACAGTGACACCGCTGCACGGAAGGACAGACATTATGTTTCCAAGTCAGGGTGATGAGAAGCTTGAAGGTGACGATATTCTGCTATTCCTAGTACTCTGCGATCTTTGCTCTTCCTTCCGGTAGAGGCCATGTGTTCAGACGGTTCTGTCTCACGGTTCTTTGTGAATTTCTGGAGTGCATCTTGCCGATGATACTGACAACGGCTAACTTCTATTACTGTTGGAGGGAGTGCATGTTCAATGAAATGGTGATGTCAAATGAGCTTTATCTTTACACTGAAATGGTTGGTGTTGGAACTGTTTACATCCAGTAAGCATTGCATTGCATTGCCTTCTTCCTTGGAGAATTTATGCAGGAATTGGAGATTCATCAAGTGAGACATTCAAACACCTTCTCTGCTATCTTTTTGGAAATGGCAAATATCTGGCACTTGAGAGGCACGATTATTGGCAATTTAGCACTGGCAGTGCAATTCAATGTCATCTGTTTAAGAATCTGATGAGATGCGGATGATATTGAACTTTATGCAATGGTAAGTGAATCCAAACAATTCTGGCTTGAACTTAGAGAAAATATCAGTGATGCATGAGCTGAAGAGGATTGTTTACTCCTTGTATGGTTTTGTCATTACTTACCATGTTCAGATATGACAAAACGTCCTTCCTATTGCCATTTTAGCATCGTTTCTCCGCCTGTTTGATTATGAAAAACAGTTCATATCCTTACTTTTTTATATTATAGGAAAGATCCAAGTATATTTTTTCTCAAATATTTTATCTTGTGGGTTGAATTATGATTTGCGATCGACATTCTTGTTAATAAACCATCGGATTCAAAAATATAACCATTAATTTTCTTAGTTGAATCCAACATAATTGACACAATACCACGTCATCCATTTGCCAAACAGTTCAATGTTGTTTTCCCACTTGCTCTATCTGTCTATTTTCCTGTGTCTCTTTATGTCTCAGAATGTCTGCCTGACTGTCTCTCTCTCTCTCTCTTTCTCTCTCTCTCTCTCTCTCTCTAACTCTAACACTCACTCACTTACTGTCGCAATCTGTCTCTTACAGCCAACCTGGTGACCATAGTGATACTTTCCCGAGGAAGATGTGGTCTCTCAGGATGTATCACTTGATACCTTGTATCTATGGCGACAATGGATCTCCTTGTTATTTCCATTGCAGTGATTTTAAGTCGACTTCTGGCAATTTGTTTTCCAGCTAGTTTACTAAACACCACACAGGGATGTCGCCTGATAATTCTACTTACCTACGTTTCTCGAAACAGCTCTGTCTGGTTGACTGTCGCTTTTACCTTTGATCGGTTCCTAACCATTTGTCACCAAAAGCACAAAAATAAGTTCTACACAGAAAAAGTAGCAGCTGTAGTTATCATAATAGTCTGTGTGCTATGCTGTTTGACAAACATTCCATTTTACTTCGTTTATGAGACCTTATATTTCATTAATAACGTCGGCTGGTACTGCAACATAAAAGAGACCTATCACACATCGGTTGCCTGGAGATTGTTTGACACTTTTGACCGCATTCAAACCCCATGTCTCCTGTTCCTCCTTATTTTGCTGTTTAATGGACTGACTGTCAAACACATTATTGTTGCTAATCGAGCCCGAAGGAGACTCAGATCCCACAGCAATGAAATTAATAAAGGCGACACAGAAATGGAGAGCTGGAGAAAGTCCATAATTTTACTCTTTACAATCTCGGGCAGTTTCCTCTTGTTGTGGATAACGTACGTTGTACATTTTCTACTTGTGCAAATTTCAGGCAATACCTATTCGATCAGTTCCAATCCCAATGACCCAAAATTTATTCTGCAGGAAAGTGCGTACATGTTACAACTTTTAAGTTCATGCACGAATACGTGCATTTATGCAGTGACACAGACAAAATTCAGAGGTCAGTTGAAAGAAGCTCTTAAGCATGTCTCCAAGCTTATTACAAAATGTCATAAACAGTGATGCCAGCTGAATACCTTGATGTGACTCCAACAGTTCAGTAAATCCACACGTAACAGTGTGAAACTGTAGCTCAGCAATTCTGGAATGTATATCATCACGATGCCAAAACTTGTTAATTCACGCCAATGAGAGAACAATCAAACATTAACCCAGTGATATACATTGATGTCAGCCATGTGTGAAATAGATTTTTTTTCAAGATTTCTCTCTTCTGCCAGCCACAAAGGCTCACAATAAGAGTATTTCCTTTTTTGAAATGGATGTGTAAGCCCATCCTTTCAGCACCAGTAATCCATCAAATGAACTTTTTGAATCTCATTTTCCAGCACTCGGCATGTGACTGTGCCTGCGTTGGCATCACAAATACTCATCTAAATACTTTTTTTCATGCTATGAAGGGTTCTACTTTGAGCATCATTTCAGGTTGTGAGTTCCAAGTGAAAAACAAAATTGAAGTGAAAAACAAAATTGCTTCAGGTCTCCTCGAAATCTCTTGACCCGGACCTTAAATCCATGTCACCTGTTCATTGTTCCCTCCATCAACAAGTAACATTTCTTCCTGTCCACTCTATCGATGCCGCTGATAACTTTTTAATCTCAATCACATCCCTTTTCTGTCTCCTCTACTGTCATGCAAGCATCCCCAGTCTGTGTAATCTCTCTGCATAATGAAACCTTTCCTGATAAATCTCCACTTCACCCTCCAAATCATTACTTCACCCTTGGTAGTGGAATGAATGTGTGATGTGAATTCCAGTGCATCTATTGTACTCTAGTTGTGTGTTTCGGGAGATTTATTAATGAGTTAGTGTTTTATTGTTAGAATGACTTTTGGAAGGTTCGTGACTGATTACGTCTGTCGAAAGTCTCTCCTTTTAAGCCTTTTCTAACCGGCCTAACCGGCTCTAGTTGTGGCCTAACCGGCTCTGAAAACAGTTCCAGGACCCAAACCCTGCTCTGAAACTCTATGTCTCGATTAACAAAAGCATGCACACCATATGCCTTCGTAACCATTTTATCCACGAATCCTGACGTACTGTAGGACTGGTGTCATGATGGCTCACTGGTTAGCACTGTTGCCATGCATCCTCAGGGACCTGGGCTTGATTCCAACCTCAGGCAGCTGTCGAGTGGAGTTTGCACGCTATCGTCGATTATATGTGGGTTTCTGCCTGGTGGTTCTGTTTCCATCCCCAGTCAAAGATATACAGATTATGATGGATTGCCCATAGTTTTCAAGGATGTGTAGTGTTGGTGTAGTCACCAGGTGAATGAAGGATTATAGAGATAAGGGGTGGGTCTGGGTGGGATGCTCTTAGTAGGGTTGATATGGGCTTGTTCGGCCGAATGGCCTGTTTCCACACTGTCGGGATTCCATGGAGGACACACGCACTAAGATTCCTCTGTTCCTCTGTGACTGTCAGAGTTTGATTGTTCACCACACATTCAGAATTCTTGTTTCTCCTGACAAAGCACACCACCTGTTGTATCTCCAGGTTGAAAGCATTTAGCCAATGATCATCCAATATGCATCTTCCATCGAGCTAAGATTATCCTCCTCACTGTTTATCACCACAGCACTTTCTCTGTATTATCTGTGAAATTATTGGTCTCGGTATGTGATTGCCTGCCAACAATGATATGGTTGGCTCTTAAGTCAATACATAGCTTGGGCCAAGGGCTGTTGGGCCAAAGGCATCACATGTCTGCAAGTTCCAAACTTTTCTGTAGTTGATGAATGTATAAAACATGAAGAAAGACACTTCATTTCCCCTTATCATTTGCTACAAGGATTTTAATGAGGAAGGCCTTTCCAGTTGTGAACTTCGCACTCTGTGTCGTCTGCAAATACTTCAAAGAACAGGGAAAATGAAGATCAAGAAACAATACGATAAGGAACAAGATGACCTTGCCAGTAATATCTGTGGAGAGGAATCAGTTAATAATTTTTCGATCCTTCCCTCCCCCGTGACATCACTACTTTTAACCATGTCTGTATGTGTGTTTCGGGAGATTTATTAATGAGTTAGTGTTTTATTGTTAGAATGACTTTTGGAAGGTTCATGACTGATTATGTCTGACGAAAGTCTCTCCTTTTAAACCTTTTCTATCCATATGTGAATATATAGATAGATAGATTGTGTGAGTTTGCGTATACGAATTACTTTTACATGTTTTTAATGTACTCACCTCAAACACCTTCTCTGGCAAATCATTCAATATGTGTAGTAACCCCTGAGCAAGAATTTAAAAAAAGCCCCTCAGGTTCCCTCTTATTATTTCCCACTAATCGTAAACTGATGCCCTCTATTCCTCGATTCCCCAATCATAGAGTCATAGATTCATAGAGATGTACAGCATGGAAACAGACCCTTCTGTCCAACCTGTCCATGCCGATCAGATATCCAAACCCAATCTAGTCCCAACTGCCAGCACTCGGCCCATATCCGTCAAAAGCCTTCCTATTCATATACCCATCCAAATGCCTCTTAAATGTTGCAATTATACCAGCCTCCACCACATCCTCTGGCAGCTCATTCCATACACGTATTACCCTCTGCATGAAAAGGTTGCCCCTTAGGTCTCTTTTATATCTTTCCCCTCTCATCCCTAAACCTATGCCCTCCAGTTCTGGACTCCCCGACCCTCGGGAAAAGACTTTGTCTATTTATCCTATACATGCCCCTCATAATTTTGTAACCCCTATAAGGTCACCCCTCAGCCTCCGTCGCTCCAGGGAAAACAGCCCCAGCCTGTTCAGCCTCTCCCTGTAGCTCAAATCCTGCAACCCTGGCAACATCCTTGTAAAGCTTTTCTGAACCCTTTCAAGTTTCACATCTTTCCAATAGGGCAGAGAACAGAATTGCACGCAATATTCCAACAGTGGCCTAACCAATGTCCTGTACAGCTGCAACATAACCTCCTGACTCCTGTACTCAATACTCTGACCAATAAAGTAAAGCATACCAAACACCTTCTTCACTATCCTATCTACCTGCGACTCCACTTTCAAGGAGCTATGAACCTGCACTCCAAGGTCTCTTTGTACAGCAACACTCCCTAGGACCTTACTATTAAGTCTATAAGTCCTGCTAAGATTTGCTTTTCTAAAATGCAGCACCTCGCATTTGTCTGAATTAAACTCCATCTGCCACTTCTCAGCTCATTGGCCCATCTGGTCCAGATCCTGTTGTAATCTGAGGTAACCCTCTTCGCTGTCCACTACACCTCCAATTTTGCTGTCATCTGCAATCTTACTAACTGTACCTCTTATGCTCACATCCAAATCATTTATATAAATGACAATTGAATTGTTAAGCTGGCTCACGGGGACAAACGGCCAGCCCCTGTTCCTCTCTCTTATGGTCTAGCCTCATACATTGTAATTGGGCACGTTTGTAAAATTTATTCAGGGGATGAGGGTGTCATTGGCTCGATCAGTATTTATCCCCTATCGCGAATTGAAGTAGATGGTGGTAAGCAGCCCTCTGATACCACGGCAGTCACTGCGGTGTCTGGACATCTACGGTGTTGTTAAGAAGAGAGGCACAGGATTTTGACCCAGCAACAATGAAGAAACGGCGAAATAACTCCAAGTCAGGATAGTAAGTGGCTTGGAGGAGAACTTGCAGGGAGTGGTGGCCCAAAACTCTCTCACCCTTTGGAGGGTTGGAAGGTGCTGTCCAAGGATTTCTAGCGAATTTCTGCAGAGCATCTTACAGCTGGGAGAGAAGCCAACATTAGACTGAATTACCAAAAAAAAACTGGTCGCTGCCACATCACTCTTTCTGTGAGCTTGCTGTGCAATATTGGCTATCCTCCATTACAATAGTGATTACATCTCAAAAGTATTACACTGGCTTTAATATACCGCATCAGCGTTATTTGCTGTTCCTTTTGCTTAAAATTTTAAAATCTCTCCAAAAGACGTTGTAGCTTGAACGAAGAACAGAAAGCACATAACTGAAAATGTAGAACCAGGCAGCAATTGAAGGGGAATCGCTGAAAAGGTAACACAGTAAGAAACCAAACTCAGACAATCACCGGGCAGGGTTCTGCAGCAGTTCACTGCTGAAGGAGGGAAACGTGGCAGGGGGAGGGAAGAATTTGCAAACTGAAACTATAGCAAGCAGGGTCTGCTGGGATTCCACAGTGCTTTGAAAAACACACTTGGCTGGTCACACAAGCAACTACATTCACTCGCTTATGAGCAGTAATAAAGGGGCACAGGGTGGTGCAACTGCCATCTCAACAGAAATAAAAAACCCTTCACTTCAATCCTGGGAAAAAAGACTGACTTACTCCATACTTTTCATTACCAGCGAAACTTCTATGATTTCCCCTCTCAGTCTCTGAAGCTCGAACGAAAGGAGTCCAAGCTTGTTGAAACTTTGCCTACAACTCAGTCCATTGGGTCCTGGAAATATCCTTGCAGAATTCGTCTGCACTATTTCCAGTTTAATAACTTCCTTCCTGAAAATGTTGACCAAAACTGGACACAATGCACCAAGTGTGGACTTACTAAAGTCCTGCACAAGTGCAATAAGGCTTCGCAGCTTCTATATCCAATGCCCTAACTGATCAATATGCCAAAAGTCTTCTTCACTTCCCTGACTACCTGTGGCTCCACGTGCAGAGGACTGTGCACCTGATCTCCAAGGTTCCTCTGTTCCACTACACTCCTTAAGGTCCTACAATTCACCATGAATGTCGTACCTTGTTTTGACTTTCCAAAATGCAAGACCTCACACTTATCCAGATTAAACACCATTTGCTGTTCCTCGGCCCGCTTCCCCAGATGACTGGGTTTCTGCTGCAATTTCTGATAACCTTGTTAATGTGCTGGATATCTTCTATTGTTGTGTCATCTACAAACCTACTAATCATGCCTTGTACATTCTCACTCAAACCATTGATATAAATAACAAAGAGCAATGACCCTAGTCATAGACCTTCAGTCCAACAAGCATCCATCCACTATTAATTTCTTCTTCCTACCATTAAGCTAATGTGTATCTAGTTTGCCAGATCCCTCTGGATTCCATGTGATCTCAACTTACAGAGCAGCCTCCCATCTGGAACCTTATCAAGGGCTCAGTGAAATCCATCCAGACGACGTCTGTCGCCCTGCCCTCGTCAACCTTCCTGGTCACTTCATCAAAGAATTCTAACAAAGTTGTGAGTCATGATCTCCCACACACAAAACCATGCTGACTATTCCTAATCAAATCCAGTTTTTCCAAATGCAGTTAGGTCTTATATCTTAGAATCTTCTCAAGTAACCGACTTAACACAGATGTTGACCTTATTGGTGTAGAGTCCTCAGGTTTTCCTTTACAGCCCTTCTCGACGAATTGCACGACATTCTCTACCCCTCAGTTTTCACGGGCCTCACCCGTGGATAATGATAATGCAGAAGTATCAACCAGGGTGAACACAATTTCTTTCACTGCCTCTTGCAGTGTTCTTGTGGGACAAGGATATTTATACACTTTGGACATTCAAATAGATCCAACTTCTCCTCCATACTCATATGAACTGACCCCAATGTATGGCCACTAACTTCCCCAAGTTCTCAAGTGTCTTGTCTTACTCCACGGTAAACACAGAGAAGAGCTATCCGTTGAAGACCTCCCTCATCTCCTGCGGTTCTACACATTTGTGTCTACTTTTGTCCTTGAGGGGTCTTATTCTCTCTCTAGTTATTATTTCTCCTTAATATACTTGAAGATTCTATTTTGATTCACCCTAATCTTTTCAGTCAAAGTTATGCCGTGACCCCGTCCTCCCTTCTGATTTCCTTCTCCAGCAAATTATTGCAACCCCAGAATAGTTCAAGGGATTCCCTTGATTCCAGCCGCCTGAAACTGAGCTCTCCCTTCTCCTTTTCTGGTCAAAGCTTCAGTATTTTATTTTACCATTCAGGGCTCCCTGTTCCTGTCAATTTTGCTTTTCACACCCACAGGATCATTTCGATCTTGACCTCTATCTCTCTCACGTTTAAAGACTCCTCTCTTGCCGGATGTCCCTTTGCCTGAAAACAAACTACTCCAATCAAACTATCCAATCTCTGATCTATTTCCATCAAATTTTGCCTTTCTCCAATTTAGAAGTGGAACCTTTAGGCAAGTTTTCTCTCTGTCCAGAAATATTTTAAACATTCTGAGGAGAGATCATACAACGAGGCCACTTGTCTCAATAATTTTGAAGACAATGATGTGATCTGAAGGGTGTCTCTCAGGCATTAATTGAAAATGATAGACAGATGAATATTAATCATTTTATTCAAGAATTAGCAGGCACTGCCTGAAAAATATGGCTGCAGTGTTCAGAATTGATGTTAACACTTACTTCTGCACACAAAGGGTGGTAGATATTTCAAATTGCCTTCCACAAATGGCACTGGCTGTTGAATTGGTTGTTAATATAAATTCGAACAGAGAGATAGGTTTTGCTAATTCAAAATTAAACAGGTGTTCGTGCTGTGCAATAATTGAACTCAATGTTGAATCATGAAGGCTGCAGGGCGCTCCAAGTGCAAGGCTGTTATAGATTCACCAGCACCAGGGCCACTATAGAAAATGAGTGTTGACAGGACACAGGCGATTATCTGACGTGCTCCTGTGCAGCTGAAAAGATATCGTGGGAGAGGGAGGCGTATTAGCAGTTGACATAGACCTCTGCACAGTGTTTTGTTGTCTCCAATAATTTACCAAAAGCCGTAATGAAAGCGAGATTTATTTCCCCACAACAGCAGCTTTGATTGTGGTTTTAAATTGTATCTTGGAAAACCTGCAAGTTGAATACCAGTTGCCCTATGCTTCCAACAAAGAAATGTGTCTGAAGAAGAGAGATTGCACGAAAACAAACCCTGACTAGAAAAACATTCAACTCGGCAAACCTTGTGAACTGGGGCCATTGGAGTGCCTACGGTTTTTTTCCCTCCATCCACAACACCGACCTTTTTGCCTCTCTCTATGGCATACAGTCCGAAAGATCTGTGGCAAAGAAACAAACACTTCAGCCCATTAATTCTGGGCTGTAAGAAAACTCAAGCCTCTAAATGTTCGTATCCCATACTTCACCATTTGGCTGATCACATTGTATGTAAACCTTCTATGATTTGGCATCACAATTGCCTGTCAAATGCATTTTCAAATGTCATGAGGGTTTCTGCCTCCACTACCGTTACCGTCAGTGTCATAGAGTCACAGAATCAGTCAGTACTGAAAAGGCCCTTCAGCTCATTGAGTCTGCATCAACTTAAAAAAGGTCATGGCTTCGACTGTTGTGACATTTCAGGTGTTCCTTCATGCACGTTTAAAAAGATTATGATGTTTCCCAACTCAACTATCCTCACGGGCAATGTGTTCCCAACCCCCACCACCCTCTCAATTAAAGGCATGTCCTCATATCTTCTCGATGCTTCTCATACCTTTCACCTTAATATGATGGCTCCGTGCTTTCACACTGCTGCTAATGGGAACAGGATTCTCTTATTCAGCCTGTCCACGCATGTCAGAATCGTGCACACATCTGTCCGATCCCATTTGAACCGTCACTGCTCAATATTATTCAACAGTACTATCCATCCTCTCTTCATAGTTAACCTGCTCCATTTCGGGTAACATCCTGACCAATCTTCACTTCACCACCTCTTCAGTGGAATCTGTTACCAACCTACACAATGGAGACCAGAAATGCGCGCAGTCTACAGCCCTGCCCCACAAATAGTCCTGCATGTCCTCAAAAGAAGTGGAAACTGAAATTGACTTTCCTTATAAATTTAAGAAGTTGGGAATAGAGTACTACAGCTCTGGACGTTCTTCCCCTCCCCAAAACCTGTGACACCAACAATGAGACATAATTCAGGACTATGATGGAATTCTCCCTATTTCCCTAATTGTGTGGAATGCAGCAGCACACCGCAGGAATTAACACTGGGCCCCTTCCTTGTTTGCGATGCCATGTGAAGACTATCAATGAAACCTAGAGGGTGAAAAGAAGGGCTCATGGCTGAAACGTCGATTCTCCTGCTCCTTGAATGCTGCCTGACCTGCTGCGCTCTTCCAGCAACACATTTTCAGCTCTGATCTCCAGCATCTGTAGTCCTCACTTTATCCTTTTTCAGTTAAGAAGGTTAGCTCAGAATACAATGGGACATGGATCAAATGGGCCGATGGACCGTGGAATGGCAAATTCATTTCGATAATGGAGTTTATGGAATTTAATTCAGATAAAAGTGAGGTGTTGTATTTTGGGAAGGCAAAAGAGGTGAGCACATGAATTTTTAATAGTCAGGTTCTGGTGGTCGTGTTTTCGAATACAGAGAACTAGTCATGAAATTGTGTTTCCTTGAAAGTGGCATTACAAACGGCAGGTATGGTAAAGAATTTGTTTGACATGCTTACTGCTATTCGGAGCATTGCGTCCACTTGTTGATGACGTCATATTACTGCTGTACAAAACAGTGGGAAATCCATTATTTTTATTATGGTGTACAATTCTGGCCACCCTGTGTGGGAAAGACGTTAGAAGATAGAACATAGAACATTACAGCCCACTACAAGCCCTTTCGCCCTCAATGTTGCGCCGACCTTTGGAAACAATCTGATGCCTTTCGATTCCATACCATTCCATTTTCACCCATATGATTATCTAATGACAATTTAAATATCCTTACAGTTGGTTCATCTACTACTGTTACAGGCAATGCGTCGACGGCCCTACTACTCTAAGTGAGAAACTGCTTCTGAAATCGGTTCCATAACTATCCGCTCTCAATTTAAATCTATGCCCCTTCGTGCGAGCCATCACTATCCGAGGTAAAAAGGATCTCACGTTTCACTCTACCTAAACCTCTGATTATCTTAGATGTCTCAATTAAGCCACCTCTCAACCTTCTCTCTAATGAAAGCAGCCTCAAGTCCCTCAGATGTTCCTCATAAGACCTTCACTCCACACTAGGCAACATCCAATTAAGTCTCCTCTGAAGCCTGTCAAAACCTTTCCTATCCTTCGTATAAAGTGGTTAAAAGAACTGTAAGCAATGGTCCAATTGCGGCCACACTAGAGATTTGTACAGCTGCACAATGACCACGAGGCTCCAAAACTCAATTCCTTCACCAAAAATGCTAACATGCCGAATGCCTTGTTAACAACCATATCACCCCAGCTGACAACTTTCACGGATCTATGTCCACGGACACCGAGATCTCTCTGCTCATCTACACTACCAAGAATATTACCATTAGCCCAGTATTCCTTATTCCTGTTACTTCTTCCAAAGTGAATCACCTCATACTTTTCCGTACTAAACTCCATTTGCCACCTCCGAGCCCAGGTCTGAACTCATCTATTTCCCATTATAACCTGCAGCATTCTTCTGCACTGTTCATAACTCCACCGACCATAGTGTCATCTGCCAATTTACTCACCCATAATTCTACTTCCTCCTCTAGGTCATTTATGAAAATGACAAACATCAGTGGCCTCAAAATAGATCCTGGAAGTATACCGCTAGTAACTGTATTCCAGGACGAACGTTTCCCATCAACCAAAACCCTCTATTTATTTCAGCTCGTCAATTTCTGATCAAAACCGCTAAATCTTCCTCAATCACATGCCTCCTTGTTTTTTGCAATAGCCTACCTGGGGAACCTTATCCAACACCTTACCGAAATCCATATACATCATATCAACCGATTTACCCTCATCCACCTGCTTGGTCACCAACTCAAGGAACTCAAGAAGGTTTCAGAGGCACCACATCCATTTAAATAGCCTTGTTGACTATCCCTAATCAACTTATTCCAGTGTAAATGATTACAAATCCTGACTATTGCATCATTTTCCAGCACTTGACTCACAACCAAAGTAAATCTCATTGGTATATGATTACCAGGGTTGTCGATATTTCCCTTCTTGAAAAAGGGGACAATATTTGCTATCGTCTAGTCTTCTGGCAGTACTGCTGTAAATAATGACGACATAATGATCAAAGCTAAAGGCTCTGCAATCTCCTCCCTGGCTTCTCAGAGAATCAAAGGAGAAATCCCCTCTGTCCCAGTGGACTGATCTACTTACGCATTTTCCAAAATTCCTAACACCCCTTCGTTATGAACCTTATTCCCGTCTCATCTAATACCCTGTATCTCAATATTCCTCTTCGATAACATTGCCTTCTTCCAATGTGAATACTAACGAAAATCTTTCACTTAGCACTTCGCCTATCTCTTCGGACTCCACACACAACTTCCCACGGCTAAATCTGATTGGGCCAAAACTTTATGTTGTCATTCTTTTATTCCTGATATACCCATAGAAAGCTTTATGGTTGTCCTTAATCCTATCTGCCAACGAGTTCTCATGTCCCCTTTTGGTTCTTCTTAGCTCTCTTTTTCAGACTTGCCCGTAACTTGCAACTCTCAAGTGCCTTAATTAAACCTTCATGTCTCATCCTAGTATCAGCCTTCTTCTTCCTCTTTAACAAGAGTTCAACCTCTTTAGTAAACCACCGCTTCATCGTTCAATCACTTCCTCCCTGCCTGGCAGGTACATACTCATGAAGGATACGCTGTAGCTATTTCTTGAATAAGCCTGACATTTCAGTTGTGCCCATCCCCTGCAATTTCCTGCCTCATCCTATGCATTCCAAGTCTAACGTAATGACATTGGCCTTTCCCCAAGTAATAAGTCTTGCCCTGCTTTATATACCTAAGCCTTTCCATCGCTAAAGTAAGCATAAGCAACCTGCGGTCATTATTACTAAAGTGCTCACCTACCTCCAAATCTAACAGGTGGCCATGTTGTTGTCCAGTGTCAAATCTAATGTGGAATGGCCCCTTATTGGCCTGCATCAGGAACGATCCTGCACAAATCAGACAACTGACCCATCTAAGTACTCGAACTATCAGATTAACAGTGAATATTTGGAAAGTTTAAAGACCCTGTAACAACTATCCTATTGCTCTCGTTCCTATTCAGAACTACCGTTGCTATCCTGTCCTGTGCATCGAAGTCCCAGGTATGAAGCCATGCTGTAAATTCATCCACCTTATTCGAGATGATTCTGGCTTTTAAGTACACATGCTTAATCACTTTTATGCTTGCCGATGAACACTTGTGACCTTGAAACCATATTTCCGACCTCACAACTCTCAATCTCCTGGACACTGAAGTTACAATTTAGGTTCCTGTCCCCCTGCTGAATGAGTTTCAACCCCCCAAAGAGCATTAACAAATTCCTCCTCCCCCAGACTGTCTTGTTTGTAGATTTCCCATCTAACCCAGAATGACCCCCAATTTTGCAGGTATCTGAAATAGTCCCTGCCCTGCAGTCAAGTGTGTAACTCTTCGCTCTCCCTATTCCTCACCTTGCTAGGACGTGCCGCTTGCAAAAAAAACAGAAATAACATCTCTATTAATTCTAGCATCAGGCTTCCACCCTTGCTACCTGAATTTCTGCCTTAAAACCCATCCCTTTTCCTACCTATGTCGATCTCGACTTGGGGCTACGCCCCAACCCCCCAAGGATCCCAAAAACCTGATCCGAGACATCACGAACCCTCGTGAGGCAACACACCAACCGCGAGTCTCTCTCGTTCCGAAAGAACCTCCAATCTGTCCCGCTAACTATAGAATACTCAATGACTAATGCACCGCTCATCTCCCTCCTTCCATTCTCAGCAACAATGATAGACTCTGTGCCATAGACCTGTACTCCATGTCTGAGACCTGATACATCGTCTCTCCAACAGTATCCAAAATGATGTACTTGTTATTCCTTGCATTACCTGCTGTGTCCCTTTCTTTCCCCGATCGTAACTGGGTTTTTTTCTGTGCCTTTGTTTTGCACTTAACTTGTGAGTACCTCCTTGTAACTGCTCTCAATAACACTCTCTGCCCCGAATGATCCGAAGTTCATTCAGCTCCAGCTCCACTTCCATAAAGTGGTTTTTGAGGAGCTGAAGGTTGTTGCACTTCCCTCAGATGAAGTCAGCATGGACACCGACATTTCTTGCCTTTTTGAAAAAAACATTTCAAGCATGTTACTGAGATTATAAAGTTTGTGTTACGATGAATTGATAGATGGGCTGATGCAGGTTTTTCCCTGCGAGCGGACGAAGCCGATGTGCAACCTTATAGATGTTAGTGAAGTCATGAGGGGTATTCGTGAAGTGAAAAGCTAAGGTCTTTTCTGAGAGTGGGGGAGTCCAAAACTGGAAGGCATAGTTATAAGATGAGATGATAGAATTAAAAGTGACTTGGGATTGACATTTTCTTAATAAAAAGGGTGGTACATATCTGAAACGAGCTGCCAGAGGAAGAGGTAGAGTCGAACACAATTGCAAAATTTCAAAGACATTTGGACCAGGGCAAGGATACTATAATCTGAAGAACACTCCCACCCTCCCCGACACACGCTTCAAGAAGACCATCACCATCCCAGTGCCAAAGAAAACTGATGCAGAGAGCCTCAATGTCGACCTCCATTGTGGCTCAGACCTCCATAATTTTGAAGTACATCGAGAAGTTAGTCATGGTTCACCTGAACTCTCGGTTGCCAGCCTTGGTTGATCCCTTGCATTTCTCATCGTGGCACAACATGTCCAATTTATCATTCTCAGAGTAAAATTGAATGCTCAAACCCTTTGCATCCATTGCTGGTAGATCTAATTTCTTCAACGTTGATTCTGCAGCAGTTGCTTGTTCTTCCTGTTGGGGTTGTGCTGCTGCTGGAACCAATAATGCATTGACCGTAGTCCCTGATTAACAGAACACGGGGACGATCCAATAACAAAAACAGGTTCAACAGAGACGGCCTTTATTAAAGGTGGCATTATGAGTAAACAACTTCAGCTATCCAATGCAAGGTTTATTCATTTGCATGGATCACAGTAATCCTAAAAAAAAAGATCCGCAACAAGGTTAGATTGTTGATAAAGCTGAGAAATATTAGAATGCTAAAAACAGCAAAGACTGGACAGTGACATCATTAATACAACTTAGATCAGGAGTGAGAAAATCGAACATCTGATGAACCAATTGATAACGACAAAGTTTCATTTCTGCAGGAGTCCAAAAATTAATAATAGGTCTCACAGCACCAGGGACTCGAGTTCGATTTCAGCCTCTGACAACTTTCTATGTGGATTTCGAACATTCTCCCCCTGTATGCATGGGTTTTCTCTGGTGCTTCGGTTTCCTCTCACAGTTCAAAGATGTGCAGCTTAGGTGAATTGGCCACGCTAAATTGCCCGTAGTGATCAAGGATGTGGAGGTTAAGTGCATTCGACAGGCAACATGCTCGGTAATACTGGAGAAGAATGAGTCTGTGTGGAATACTCTTTGGAGAGTCCGTATGGACTTGTTGGTCCAAATGGTCTGCTTCCACCCTGTTTGGGTTATATGATCCAATAATTCTAAGATAGTATACGGATTCAGGAGCCTAGAGATTAGTTACAGACAGGTGAGACAATTGGACAGGCAGTTTACTGCAAAACTCTGTGGAGGATGCACTTGTAAAGAGATTAAGGAAAAGCACTGCAAAATATAGGTTACAATTTTGGAGGAGTACAGGACCAAAATCCGAGAAGCACGGACAAGTCTTTTGTTAAAAAGGTTTGGAAGATGGATAAGACTACTTACAAAGCAGGATGTTCGTTTCATAAACAAAAGAGACAACACAGAAGCACGGGAAGCACCCCCAATTTGCATAAAGTGGGAATATTTTAATTTATTTTGCTAGGCTTGACAGATTTATGCTGTCTACTGCATCTCTGTGTCAAATATGGCCCATCTAACCTGCACCTACATCTCATAGATGTTTTTAACAATTCTGACAAAATCAAATGTTATCGCAATCAACCTTATACGGTTTTGGTAGACGCTTGATATTATTGTAATACAGATAAACTCCATTTAAACGGCTATATATTTGAGAAACAAATATCCCATAACTAGAAAGACTTTGTCTTAGTTGTTTCTGAGCATGCAACCATTCGTTAAGTGTTTTATTGAGGTTTTCTTAAGAAATAATAATCAGCATATTTCTAATACGGTTTTCCCACCAACATCAAGTTCTCTGTTTGAATTCTGTTTTCCTGCTTTCACGAATAGCAATACTAAATTGGTTAGTTCCCACCTTCTGAGAGTATGAAATGAACAAAACGATTATTTCAAATTATCTCCAGTGTACCCATTAGAGTTATGAGCTGCCAAGACTGGCCGAATATTCAAGTGGAGTTCTTGATCTGGCTCCATCTGCTTCAAAGTCCTCGTTAATCGTCTGATATTAAATGACCTAAGTTTTTGAAGGGTTCGAGCCCAAATGTGACATCTATTTCTAACGTAAAGCATGCTTCTCCTGCTGTGCACAGAGACAGACAAACGTTGCTCAATATCTCTTCAGTTTCTTCATTTCTTGCATTAATGTATTGTCCCTAGGATTTAAAAAAACGCACAGTTTAGAAAGCTTCGTTTTCTTTAGGCACGTTGACATTTTGGTTTTGGAAGCTGTAGACTTTTTTAGTTGTTGATGTGTTCTTTTCCCCGTTTTCCTGGACGCTTTGGTGGTTATGTCCTGTTTTCTGAAAACGTCAAAATCATTGGCGTTTCCATTAGTTTTGGAAATAATTATTTCTCTCTTTCAGTCGAGTATGAGCCATGGTTGTTCTAAGACTATATACCTCAGAAAAAAAAAAGAGTTCTGCTGAAGCAATAAATGCTGGTAATATTATGAAGATTGCACAGTGAGAAGAAAGACGCAGAATTGCAACTTCGAGACAAATATGTCCTACTTCAAAACTGACGAAGACAAAAATGTATCATAGTCATTCCAGAATAATGTTGGACACTAAATTTGATCTATATTGTTTGAGTACTTGAAGCTGCAGGCATTTCAATTGTCCTTTCTATTTCCAAAACAGTAGGCTTAACTGAAGATTTTCTTTGAATTTGGCAGTATAATTTTCAATGTCAACACTATACACATATGAACAGAGGAAATTAGGGAAATAGCATGCCATCCAACATGCACCACCATTGAATACAATCATGTTTATCTTCCAATGTTCCCACTTTCTCGTCACACCATTGAATCGATTCAGTATAAGAACCATGAAATTCAATGCTCTCGTGCCGAAACATTTCCAATGAAGGGACTACTTTCAGAATAATAGAATACCTTCTTGCACTAAAAGAGATATGTTCTAAAGTTTGTTTTCACCCTATTTGTAAAAAAAGGTTTCAGGAAACAAGTAGATCATATTCCTTGAAACGCATCCTCTGGAATGCACTTGCCAATTTCAGGAGAATAATCGTAATGACGCCTAAGGTTTCTCCAATTGTAAGGTCCTAGGGAGTGTTGCTGAGCAAAGAGATCTTGGAGTGCAGGTTCATAGCTCCTTGAAAGTGGAGTCGCAGGTAGGTAGGACAGTGAAGAAGGCGTTTGGTATGCTTTCCTTTATTGATCAGAGTATTGAGCATAGGAGTTGGGATGTCATGTTGCGGCTGTACAGGACATTGGTTAGGCCATTTTTGGAATATTGCGTGCAATTATGCTCTCCTTCCTATCTGAACGATGATGTCTAATTTGAAAGAGTTCAGAAAACATTTACAATGATGTTGCCAGGGTTGGAGGATTTCAGCTGTAGGGAGAGGTTGAATAGGGTAGGGCTGCTTTCCCTGAAACGTCAGAGGCTGATGGGTGACGTTATAGAGATTTATAAAATCATGAGGGGAATGGGTAGGGTAAATAAATAAGGCATTTTCTCTGGAGTGGTGGAGTACAGAACTAGAGGACAGAGGTTTAAGTTGAGACGGGAAAGATATAAAACAGACCTAATGGGTAATTATTCATGCAGAGGGTGGTGTGTGTGTGGAATGAGCTGCCAGAGGAGGTGGTGGAGGCTGGTACAATTTCAATACTTTAAAGCCAATTGGATGGATATATGATTAAGAGGGGTTTAGAGGGATATTGTTGGGTGCTGGTAAGTGGGACTAGATTGGTTTGGAATATCTGGTTAGCATGGACGAGTTGGACTGAAGGGTGTGTTTCCGTACAGTACATCTCTCTGACTCTATGATTCTACATATATAGTTCTTAATCCTAAACAAACATAAAGATGTTAATTGAGGATGCGTAGAGATGATAAATAGAAGCTACATTTAGGAATTGCATACATTGACTCTCGTAATAGCTGTAACATGAAGAGCTCTTTTTAAATAAAAAGGGTGATGTGATAATTTCCATACTTCTTCAACTAAACAAAGAACAGAACGTAGGTGTTCAAATTTCGCCATGTAAAACCATTTAGTTCTATCTTTATTCAACAAAAAAGAACTGGAATTCAAAATTTATTGCTAACCATGCATCGGTTGAAAACAATAAAACAGTTAGTGCACTAATGTTCTGAGGTCTACATCTGACTCATGACTCAGAGGAATTTTGCTGTTTTTATGATGCCCTCTAGTCAATAGATGCTGGCCAAGCCAGGGACGTCGGAATCCCATGGGTGAACTAGAATTAAATGCTATTTGGAAACAAGGTTTCACCTGGAACTGAATGCTTTCCCACCAGCCTGAGTGCATGTGCAGCTGAGACTGGCTTGCACAAGCAATTGCACATTCGTGTACATTTCAAAAGAAAGTTAGCACTGGTGAAATTGTGCTAAAAGAAACCAGACAGCGCATGGATTTTTAGAGAGAGAGAAAGAGAGAGGACAGTAAGACATCAATCACAGCACATAAAATTCGCGGGCAGAAGTGGGAGAGGGGAGTGTTGGAGGAGAGACAGAGAGAGAGAGGGAGAGAGAAACAGCATTCATTTTACAGATATCTCCGAAACAGAGGTGATTTGGAGAAATCAGTCAATGTAGAAACATTTCCAAGAAAGTCAGAATTCAGAAACACCAGTCATTGTCCAGCTATCTTCCTGAAAGGCAGGCGATTGACAGACACCAAGCAATATACAAATGTTTCCCAGAGAGAGAGAGAGGTATCCAGAGAGAGAGAGAAACAGAGAGGGGCAGAGAGAGAAATAGGAAGGAGGGAGCAGAGAGGCCCAAGTCTGTGTACAGATACTCCCTGATAAAGAGAAGCGGACCGTGAGATGCCAGTCTGTATGCAGATATCTTTGGGGGAGGGAGAGAGAAATATTGAGGGCTGACAAACATCAGTGTACAGATACCTGTCTCAGAGACAGCGAGAAAGAGAGAGCGAGGAAGGCTGACAGACACCACTCTCTTTATAGATAGCTCTGTGTGAGAGAGAGGTCTCAGCGACACTTGTCAGTGTGCAGATCCTCCATGGGTTTGAGTGGGTTGCTCTTTGGAGGGTCAGTGTGGACTCTAAGTGCCGAATGGCCTGCTTCCATACATTGGAATCGATTGAAAGGCGCTGTTCAATATTGAGTATGTGCAACAGCAGCCGGAAGCAAAACATGGAATGTCTCGTGGAGTCTGAACGTAATAGTGTTGCATTCAGCAATGCAACAGAGATGAAACTCATTGTCAACTCGGAAGAAAAGCGACAGTTTAAACATAGTTTAGGTGGAAGAAATGACTGGGATGTTCAAACTCAGCACGATGATACGATATGTTAGAGGACTGAAACTATTGAAGGAGTTAGCCACCAGAATGACCTTATGAAATTTGTGATGTTGACAGTGTAAAAAACCATGTAAGTCACTGAGCATCTAAATGATTAGTCAGAAGGAACTGCCATACACTAGGTATAATCAAAATTTTCAAATCATTTTAAAATACACGAGATTTTTAATACATCAGACAAGGGTGTGTGTGTGTGCGTGAATGTGTGTGTGTGTGAGAGAGAGAGAGACAGAGATTGCATGTGCGCTTGTTTTTATTGTTGTTCCAAGTTCCCTTGTTGAGCAGCTCACTAAATCATTACAAAACCCTAAGAACTGACTGTCAAGTCTATAGTCAATTCGACAGTGCAGAGATTGCATTTCAAAATTGTAATCATAATGCCAATATGCTCCTCTGCATATATCTCATTCCATACATTGGTTCCAACGCTTCAAGGAGTTCCCCTCTTTAAAATAAAGATACTCCAGTCAATTTCCATATATATAAACAGAAAAGGAAGTAGCAGATTTTAGGATGCGACTGGCAATCTGGTAACATGAGTTGAAACATCATACGATATTTGAAATACCGTGAGGTGAGAAGTGATGCCTTTTGAATAGGGCGGCACGGTGGCACAGAGGTTTGCCCTGCTGCCTCACAGCACCAGAGATGCTGATTAAATTCCTGCCTCAGGCAACTGTCAGTGTGGATTTTGCACATTCTCCCCCTGTGTCTGCATGGGTTTCCTGCGGGTGCTCCGGATTTCTCCCACATATCCAAAAATATGCAGGTTAGGTGAACTGGCCATGCTAAATTGCTCGTAGTGTTAGATAAAGGTAGGGGAATGGATCTGGGTGTGTTGCTCTTCGGCGGGTCGATGTGGACTTGTTGAGACGAAGGGCCTGTTTCCACACTGTAAGTAATCTAATCTAATATTAGTCTAGACAGGTACAAAGCGCAGGTTTTAAACTGAGGCTTAGAATGGCGAAAGCTTTGGTTAAACTTTGGCTATTTTACGTTGCATTGCACAAATATTTTTTTCTGAACACGCTGCCTGAATGAGATTTTAATAAGAATTGTATTATGGGGCAAATAATGGAGGGATTGTCAATAGAATCGGTATGGTGCATTGCCAGTATACCGCCATATAAGGCAGGACAACTGCATTCAAGTCCCACTTCCTCCAGTGGAATATAACAATATCTGCAAGCAGGTTGATTAGGAATATCTAGATAAGTATTCAGAAACCATCTCATGGTTTGAGGGCTCACTCTTGGATATTTACTCACGAGCAAAGTTGAGTCTGCAAATAGTGATGAACATTTGAAACCAGGACTGAAATCACTCGATTGGGATTGCTCAGATTTCTCGTTTATATATTTTTGCTATGAGACACATATCACCGTTTAAGTTAAGTAAGTATTTGGATAGAGTGACTCACCAGGGGCACCAATAAGTGCCAGCACTGGATAATATCCTGCTTGGATAATCCAAAATCTGTGATAAATGTGCCACCTTACTGGTAGATTGTCAGATATTGTGTAGAGAATATAAAGCACTTTTTGAAAACTCCTGTTGATTGTGGTCACGTTCCAACTTCTATTTATCCCAGTCATGTCCACTGAAGGCGGATTCCAATTAACTGTTATAGAGTCATAGAGATGTACAGCATGGAAACAGACCCTTCGTTCCAACCGTCCATGCCAACCAGATATCCCAAACCAATCTAGTTCCAACTGAAAACACCCAGCCCATATCCCTCGAAAGCCTTCTTATTCATATCCCCATCCAAATGCCCTTTAAATTTTGCAATTGATCCAACCTCCATCACTTCCTCTCGCAGCTCATTCCATACACGTTCCATCCTCTGCGTGGAAGAGTTGCTACTTATGTCTCTTTTATATCTTTCCACTCTCACCCTAAACCTATGCCGTCCAGTTCTGGACTCCCCCATCCCAGGGATAAGACTTTGTCTATTTATCCTATCCATGGCCCACATAATTTTGTAAACCTCTATAAGGTCACCCCTCAGCCTCTGACGCTCCAAGGAAAACAGCCCCAGCCTGTTCAGCCTCTCCCTATAGCTCAAATTCACGAGCTCTGGCAACATCCTTGTAAATCTTTTCTGAACCCTTCCAAGTTACACATCATCCTTCTAATAGGAAGGAGAACAGAACTACACACAATATTCCAACAGTGGTCTAACCGATGTCCTGTACAGCATCAACATGTCCTCCCAACTCCTGTACTCAATACTCTGACCAATAAAGAATAGCATACCAAACGCCTTCTTTACTATCCTATCTACCTGCGACTCCACTTTCAAGGAACGATGAACCTGCACTCCAAGGTCTCTTTGTTCAGCAACACTCTCTAGGACATTTCCATTAGGTGTGTAAGTCCTGCTAAGATTTGCTTTCCCAAAATGCAGCACCTCACATTTATCTGAATTAAACTCCATCTGCCACATCTCAGCCCATCTGGTCCAGATCCTGTTGTAATCTGAGGTAACCCTCTTCGCTGTCCACTACACCTCCAATTTTGGTGTCATATGCCAACTTACTAACTGTACCTCTTATGCTCACATCCAAATCATTTATATAAATGATTAAAAGTAGAGGACCCAGCATCGATCCTTGTGGCACTCCACTAGTCACAGGCCTCTAGTGTGAAAAACAAGCCTCCACCGCCACCCTCTGTCTTCTACCTTTGTGCCGGTTTTGTATCCAAATGGCTAGTTCTCCCTGTATTCCATGAGAGCTGACCTTGCTCACCAATCTCCCAATAGAAACCTTGTTGATTGCCTTACTGACGTCCGTATAGATCTCATCTACCGCTCTGCCCTTATCAATCCTTTTTGTTACTTCTTCAAAAAACCTCAATGTAATTTGTGAGACATGATTTCCCACGCACAAAGCCATGTGGACTATCCCTAATCAGTCCTTGCCTTTCCAAATACATGCACATCCTGTCCCTCAGGATTCCCTCCAACAACTTGCCCACCACCAACGTCAAGTTCCCTGGTCTGTAGTTCCCTGGCCTGTCCTTACCACCTTCCTTAAACAGTGGCACCACGTTAACCAACCTCCAGTCTTCCAGCACCTCCTCTGTGACTGTCGATGATATAAATATCTGAGCAAGAGGCCCAGTAATCACTTCCCTAACTTCCCACAGAGTTCCAAGATACAACTGATCATGTCCTGGGGATTTATCCACCTTTATGCGTTTCAAAGTATCCAGCACTTCCTCCACTGTAATATGGACAGTTTTCAAGATGTCACCAACTATTTCACTACATTCTCTATCTTCCATCTCAGTGGAAGCCACCAGGAACCCGAACTCGCCTCCACCATTGCTGGCGTAAGTCTATGCAGCTGGTCCGACTTATCACCACTGATGCCGATGCTGGGACACAGCTCTTCACCATGAGGTAATTAAAATAAAAACAACTGTGAAAATTCCTACCGGCCAGTTGACATCAGTTCGAGCCTGCCCATTTAAAAATTAAGAAAAACATTAATAAACACAATGTAAGAGCACAAATTAACTGATCAGCATGTGATTTAGTTTGGGTTACAGGTCAGTCTGCGTCGTCATTTTTTTTAACACATGGATGATTCTTTTATCAAAGACAATAGTGATAAACGACCAACCCCACCAGCACCTCATACCCAGCAGTCTCATTTCGACAATTTCAGTCGGGTGATCGATTGAACCACACCTCTTGTCTATTGAAGCATGATTGCTTGTGTCCTGTCTTTTATTCGTGGCTACCTGGAACATGAACAACTGTTGTGATACTGAACCTACAATTAGTCAAAATCTCTTTTTTCAAAATTGAGGTCCATAAGCTGCCCAGTTGTATTCCAACATGTTACCACGTACTGCACGTGGAGTGTTATTTGACATGTCTGTCCAAACACTATGTTATAATTTGCACCAACAAAATCATTTTGGCTGGCCTGACTGGTTCCCCTAAATTAAAGCAGCTTTCGCCCGTCAGGAGAAATCGTTTTTTCTTCTGGGCTGAAAACCCGAGTTCTTCTGAACTGATACCTTGAGGTTTCTGTTCTGAAGTGAACATTAAATGATGAGTTTTCTGACCTATTTTAGATTCAACAATATAACCTTCATCAATTGACACAGAGGTTCTGACAAACATTTGACCGTTTTCTCTATACTTTTGGAATAAGTGGGAGCAGTAAATTGACTCACTGTTTTCTCATTTTAGCAAGATAAAATTACTTTCAGTGAACTAGCGCAATGAATCTATTTTAAACCCAAATCCTCAAATCTCCCACCGAAGGAAAAATAAACTTAAGTTTCACTTTAGTTTACTGGGTGCCATTTCGTTTTTGTCATCAATATGCGAAATTACATAATGTAATACATTAAAACCCGCCAATAAATATAGACTACACGTATTCATTTGGTGACGTCCTTTGGTGTCATTCTGAACAGTGTTTTGATGAAGTGCCAATGTCTTTGTGATAAGCAATGTTATCTTTTCTGTTGAGTATTTTAAATATTTAAGTACAAAGAAACAGTTTTATATTCTTGGAAAAGCTCAGAGACCTGGCCAGCATCTGTGCAGATAAATCAAAGTTAACTTTTTGTGTCGAGTGACCCTTCCTCAGAACTCTAGTCTGAGACCATAACTCTGATTTTTTTCCAAAGATGCTGCCAAACCTGCTAAGTTTTCTCCAGCAATTTCTGTCTTTATTTCTGATGTACAGCATCCGCAATTATGTCACTTTTGGTTTTATATTCTTATTTAGTCTCTCAAAAATGGATAAAGAGTAATGGTCTGACTAAATAACAATCTCTTCAGAGTTATTGGATATGTGCTCCTTGGGGATTCTGAACTGCACGTCAGTGAGCAGCTTTCTGCTGAGCAGGTTACACATTGTAATACAGCTGATGACACCTTCCGTCATTTTACTGATGATTAAGTATAAACTAATGGGATGGTAACTGATCGGGTTGGACTTAAAACAAAGAAAAAAAATGTTGGAACAAATCAGCAGATTTAGTAGCATATGTAGAGAGAAAGCAAAGTTAACATTTCGAGTCATGTGACCCTTCTTCAGAAGGTTTTGTTTTGTCTCCTTCTGTTTTCACTGACCAGGACATTCCTGGGCCATTTTCTACATTAGGAAAGAACGAAGAACAAAGACAATTTATAGCCCAGGACCAGGTCCTTCAGCCCTCCAAGCCTGAGACGATCCTAATACATTCTCTAAACCTATCTCCCAAATCCTAAGCATCTGTATCCCTTTGCTCCACACCTACACATGTATCTGTCCAGACACAACTTAAATGAATCCACCATGCCTGCCTCTACTACCTCTGCTGGCAAAGCGCTCCAGGCAACTACCACCCTCTGTGTCAAGTACATTATTGAGCAGATGCCAGTGTTGTGGCTGTACAGAAAGACCTTGACAATGACTGCAGCATTTCCTGCAGCCGAAGTCTCCAGAATATTTTAGGGCCCGATAGCTTTTGCAGTGGCCAGTACACCCAACACTTTCTTTATGTCACATGGAGTGAATTGAATAGCTGAAGATCGGCTCCCGTAGGGCTGAGGACCTCGAGAAGATGTTGCGAATACCTTTGCACTGATGTGCTGGCCTCCCTCATCAATGAAGACAGGAATAATCGTTGAATGTTCTCTTCACTTATTTTGATGATGTTTCACTGCCATTTGCAACTGGATGTGGCAGGTCTGCAGAGATTAGATATAATAGGTTGGCATTTGGAATGTTGAGTTCTATGCTGCTTAGCATGCAAATGGACTTGTGCAGTTTCACCAGATAAGTATCTTTCTTAGATACACCCGGTGTTTTTTTTTCATGACTTCCATCATACATCATCAAAACAGGGTTAATACCTTTGCTTCTTTGCTGGTGCTCTATGGTGAGATATGCTGTAGCATGAGTTAGGTATTTGCGTTTGGAACAGGATTCTGCAGCTGTTGATTGTCTGTTGAATGCTCAGTCTTGAGTGGCTAAATCTGTTCAGAGTCTTTTCTATTTAGCACAGTGAGAGCATCACACAAATTGATCTGAGGGGTGATTGGGTGTGGTAATCAGCAGGAGGTTTCCTTGCCCATGTTTAACTTGAAGACATGAGGCTTTTCGGATCTGGAATCAATGTTGAGGATTCAGAGGGCAAGTCCCTCCTGAATGTACAGCACTATGCCGCCATCTCTGTTGGCTCTTTCCGCCAGTGGGACAGGGCATATTCAGGGATGGCCATGTTAGTGTCTGGGACATTGTACGATATGATTCCATTAGTACCATGATGTCAGAATCTTGCTCGACTCATGTCTGCGTTCTGCCTTTTTTTTTGCAAGAGGCCCCAGATATTAGTAAGGACAACTTTCAGGGTTACCATGGCCATGTTTCTGCCACTCTGATCTCCGGTACTTACGTTGTTGTCCTCTGGTTCAATTTCTTTTTTCAGGTTGGTTAAAGTTCGTGTAATTGCATAATTTGCTGAGACATTTCAATTGGCAGTTCAGAGTCAACCATATTGCTGTGGTGCCAGAGTAGCATGCTGACCAGGCCAAGTAGGACAATAAGTAATAGTAGAAGTCTGAGACCATTTGGTCCATTGCGTTTTCACCATGCTTCGCCTTTGATGTAATGTTTCTTAACCCCATTCTCCTGCCCCCTCCCAACAAACCCTTGATTTCCATCCTCATCAAGAACGAATCTGTTTCTTTTTAGAACATAGAACAATACAGCGTCCTTTGGCCCTCAATGTTGGCCGAACTGTGAACTAATCTATGCCCATCCCCCGACACTATCCCGTCATCATCCATATGCTTATCCAAGGACTGTTTAAATGCCCCTAATGTGGCTGAGTAAACAACATTGGCACATAGGGCATCCCAAACCCTTACCACTCTGAGTAAAGAACCTGCCTCTGACATCTCTCTTAAATCTATCATCGTTCAATTTGAAGATATGCCCCCTCGTACATGCTGACATTATCATTTTAGGAAAAACTCTGATTGTCCACGCTATCTAATCCTCTGATCATCTTGAATTTATCTACTAAATCCCATCTTAACCTTCTTCACTCCAATGAGAACAGACCCAAGTCCCTCAGCCTTTTGACAGAAGACCTTCGCTCCAGACCAGGCCACATCCGAGTAAATCTCCTCTGCACCTTTTCCAATATTTCCACATCATTCCTGTAATGGATCCACCAGAACTGTACACAATATTCCAAATGAGACTGGAATAGCGTTTTGAACAATTGCAGCATGACATCACAACACCAGAACCCAATCTCTCTACCAATAAATACAACATACCGTATGAATTCTTAACAGCAATATCAACCTGAGTGGCAACTTTCAGAGATCTATGGACATGGACACCAAGATCCCTCTGCATATACACACTACGAAGAATAGACAATAGACAATAGGTGCATGAGTCGGCCATTCTGCCCTTCGAGCCTGCACCACCATTCAATATGAGCATGGCTGATCATCCTTAATCAGTATCCTGTTCCTGCTTTATTTCCATAACCCTTGATTCCACTATCTTTGAGAGTTCTATCCAACTCTTTCTTAAATGAATCCAGAGGCTGGGCCTCCACTGCCCTCTGGGGCAGAGCATTCCACACACACACACCACTCTCTGGGTGAAGAAGGTTCTCCTCATCTCTGTCCTAAATTGTCTACCCCGTATTTTTAAGCTGTGTCCTATGGTTCGGCACTCACCCATCAGCGGAAACATGTTTCCTGCCTCCAGAGTGTCCAATCCTTTAATAATCTTATACGTCTCAATCAGATCCCCTCTCAGTCTTCTAAACTCAAGGGTATACAAGCCCAGTCGTTCCAGTCTTTCAGTGTAAGGTAATCCCACCATTTCAGGAATTGACCTCGTGAACCTACGCTGCACTCCCTCAATAGCCAGAATGTCTTTCCTCAAATTTGGAGACCAGAACTGCACACATTACTCCAGGTGTGGTTTCACCAGGGCCCTGTACAGTTGAAGAAGAACCTCTTTGCTTCTATACTCAATCCCTCTTGTTATGAAGGCCAGCATACTATTAGCCTTCTTCACTACCTGCTGTACCTGCATGCTTACCTTCATTGACTGGTGTACAAGAACACCCAGATCTCTCTGTACTGTCCCTTTACCGAAACTGATTCCACTTAGGAAGTAGTTTGCCTTCCTGTTCTTGCCACCAAAGTGGATACCCATACATTTATCCACATGAAACTGCATCTGCCATGCATCTGACCACTCACCTAACTTGTCCAGGTCATCCTGTAATCTCCTAACATCCTCATCACATTTCACCCTGCCACCAGCTTAGTTTCATCAGCAAATTTGCTAATGTTATTACTAATACCGTATTCTATATCATTAACATATGTTGTAAAAAGCTGCAGTCCCAGTACTGATCCCTACGGTACCCCACTGGTCACTGCCTGCCATTCCAAAATGGAGCCGTTTATCACGACTCTTTGTTTTCTATCAGCCAACCAACTTTCAATCCAAGTTAGTACTTTGCCCCCAATACCATGCGCCCTAATTTTGTTCACTAACCTCCTATGTGGGACTTTATCAAAAGCTTTCTGAAAGTCCAGGTACACTACATCTACTGGATCTCCCTCGTCCATCTTCAGAGTTACATCCTCAAATAATTCCAGATTAGTCAAGCATGATTTCCCTTTCATAAATCCATGCTGACTCTGTCCTATCCTGTTACTACTATCCAGATGTTTCGTAATTTCGTCCTTTATAAAACACTCCAGCATCTTTCCCACCACTGAGGTCAGACTAACTGATCTATAATTTCCTGCTTTCTCTCTCGCTCCTTTCTTAAAAAGTGGTACAACATTAGACACCCTCCAATCCACAGGAACTGATCCCGAATCTATTGAACTCTATGAAAATAATTACCAACGCATCCACGATTTCTCGAGCCACCTCCTTCAGTACCCTGGGATGTAGACCATCAGGCCCCAGGGACTTATCAACCTTCAGACCTAACAGTCTCTCCAACACCAATTCCTGGCAAATATAAATTCCCTTCAGTTCAGGTCCTTCAGCCACTGTTACCTCTGGGAGATTGCTTGTGTCTTCCCCAGTGAACACAGATCTGCAGTACCAATTTAATTCTTCTGCCATTTCTTTGTTCCCCGTAATATATTCCCTTGTTTCTGTCTTCAAGGGCCCAATTTTAGTCTTAACCATTTTTTTCGCTTTCACACACCTAAAAAAGCTTTTACTATCCTCCTTTATATTTTTGGTCAGCTTACCTTCGTGCCTCATTTTTTCTCTGCGTATTTCCTTCTGTTGTTCTTTAAAAGCTTCCCAGTCCTCCGTTTTCCCAAATATCTGTGATATGTTATACTTTTTTCTCTTTTAACTTTATATATTTCTTAACTTCCCTCGTCAGCCACAGCCTCCCCTGCCTCCTCCTAGGATCTTTCTTCCTTTTTGGAATGGACTGATCCTGCATCTTCTGCATTATACACAGAAATATCTGCCATTGTTCCTCCACTGTCATCCCTGCTAAGGTATTGCACCATTGAACTTTGGCCAGCTCCTCCCTCATAGCTCCATAGTTCCCTTTATTCAACAGATATATTGTCACTTCCGATTGTACCCTCTCCTTCTCAAATTGCAGATTGCATTATGGTCACTACTTACGAATGGCTCCTTCACTTCGCGGTCCCTGACCAATTCTGATTCGTTGCACAATACCAAATCCAGAATTGCCTTCTCCCTAGTAGGCTCCCGCACCAGCTGTTCTAAGAATCCATCTCTGAGGCACTCCACAAAGTCTCTTTCTTGAGGTCCAATACCATCCTGATTCTCCCTGTCTACTTGCATGTTGAAATCCCCCATAACAACTGCAATAATATCTTTGTGACAGGCCAATTTCAGCTCCTGATTTAACTTACATCCGACATCCATACTACTGTTTGGGGACCTGTAGATAACTCCCAAGAGGGTCTTTTTACCCTTAGTATTTCTCAGCTCTATCCACACTGACTCTACATCCCCTGAATCTAGGTCCCCCCGCGCAATGGACTGAATATCATCCCTTACCAACATGGCCACCCCACCCCCTCTGCCCGATAGCAATGTAGCCTTGAATATTCATTTCCCAGACCCTGTCCACTTGAAGCCACGTCTCAGTTATCTCCACAATATCGTATCTGCCAATTTCCAAAAGACCCAATTTCCAAGCTCATCCATCTTATTTCTAATGCTTCGTGCATTTATATATAGTATTTTTCATTTGTTACTGCCCTCACCCTTCCCATCAACCCCTACTTCACTCAACCTTACATTGACACAGTATTCTGCCTTCTTGTCATTCTTCCCAATGTGAATCACCTCATATTTACCTGCGTTGAACTCCATTTGCTACCTCTCAGCCTAATTCTACAATTTATCTAAGTCCCCCTACGACCTGCAACATTCTACCACACTGTCCACCACTCCGCCGACTCTCATCTGCAAACTTATTAACCCATCCACTTATGCCTGTGTTCAAGTCATTTATAAAAATGACAAACAGCAGTGGTCCCAAAATAGATCATTGAAGCACACACCGAATAACCAAACACCAGGCTATATCTTTTCCATCAACCACCACTCGCTGCCTTCTTACACAAAGTTCCCTTCAATCCAAACTACTAATTCACCCTCACTCCCATGCTTCAGCGTTTTCCACAAAAGCCTATCATATGGAACCTTATCGAAGGCTTTACTGAAGTCCATGTACACTATGTCAACTGTCCGACCCTTATCCTCATGCTTGGTCATTTTGTTCAAACGATTCAATGGCGTTTGTGAGACACGATTTTAAACATACTTAATGAGTTGGCGTTCACATCCTTCTGAGGCAATGATTTCCAGAGATTAACCACCCTCTCACTGAAGAAACCCCTCCATATCTCAGGTGTACAGTATCATCTGTTCACCTTGAGTCATTACCCTCAGATTGTAAACTCTCTGGCTTGTGGAAACATCTTGTCCACGTCTGCGCATCCAGACCTCTCAGTATTCTATCAATTTCAAGCAGACTACACACCTATCCCTCGAAACGCCATCTAGTGCAGATCTATTTTCCTTAACTGCTTCTCAAAGCAAGATATCCATCACCAGGATCATTGTTGCAAGCCTTAGCTAGTCTACCCATGGGTGATGCACCTTTTCAGTGAGAGGGTAGAGAGCTGGGTCTGGGCGCGATGCTATTCTGAGATTCAGTGTGACCTCAATGGGTCAAGCAGTCAGCTTTCAACCAATAGGGATTCTAGTATTTTCCTTGGAAACCAGTCCAATGCTAACACATCTTGCCTCAGATATGGGGTTAAAAACTGTTCACCATATTCGAAATATGGTTTGGCCGGAGCCTTATGCAGCCTCAGAAGTGCAATTCTGCTCTTCTAATCTAGCCCTCTTTAAAATAATGTCAGCATTGCATTTACCTTGAAAATCTTGTCTAGTTTCGACAAGTCAGTATGGTATCTCCCATATTACTAGCGATCTAACTTGTAGTGTCTTCATCAGTGAGGAACTACGCACTTTCAGACAGCACCAATTAGACCAAAATCCATCTGCGTGATTATGACAGTCAAAATGAACAAAACTAAACATCATACATGAAAATGTATTTGATGTACTACCTACAGCTGTATATGATTATAAAGGTCATCGATAACGTAGTCAGGAAGATATATTTTCACTTGGTGAAGGAATGACTGGGAAAAACAGCAGACGATTCACACGAGATGTATGGAAATCTTTTTTTTCGCCCAGAGGTTGGCGGCAGCCAAGAACTCATTGCCTGTCAGGGTAATCGATTTCGAAACGCTCATCACATTTAAGAAGTATTTTAAAGTGCGCTTGCGATGTCATTTTCTTGTGCTGGTAAATGGATTAAAATAGATGGTTGGTTTTGACCAGCTATTAGGGGTGGACTGAAAGCTGTTTCCCTGTGATTATGATCTCATTGACTGTTCAACTGCATCGTGTTATGATTCCAGCTGATAACATTACTGGGCAAGACAGATCGCAGAATGAAATCTGGTCTATTTGAGCATAACATTTGGTGTTATTGTCAGAGATAAAATGATAATCGTGCCAGAAACAGATTCATATATGCTTCAGTATTTCCTTAATAGCAGAACACATGCTTCCTAACATAGACTTAAATAAATAACTCATAACAAACGAAGCTATCCAGCTAGAGAACAGTTTGACAGTTATTAAAACATGCAGCAGAGCAATATCTCATCTGTTCCGAAACAACATCAGTTTACATTGCCACAAATCTATGAATGCATATCTCCATACCAAATGTTTACATTCAGCTTAATTGACTCTTCCTAGCTCATTGCTGCTGACAGTCCAGTCTTGTTACATGAACATTTGTGAATGCGAGAGTTTAACATTTCTTATACTTTCATAACTTGAAGATATCTAGGCAAGCAATGTTAGCATGGAAGATGCACCAGGCAAAGAATTTTTCCCCATTTAGTCAAGCATTTAGTGCAGACGGAGATGACAGCGGGGATAGGGGCCGGGAAGGGGATGGGGATGGAGGCTGGGTTGGGGGCAGACAGGGCTGGGGGCCAGGTGAGGGCGGGTGGGCAGATGGGGTTGGGGTGCGGGAGTGGAGGGCGGGGGGTCGGCTGATTTGGGGGCAGTCGCTTGCGCACTGTGTGCTGCTGCCTAATTTCCTGAAAGGGGAGTGGACTTCACAGAAAGGTCTGAGCGCCAGAGGAAATCAATTAACCAAATAATCAATTAGCCAAATGAAATAATGCCGCCCCTCTCATTCACATAATCGAGGTTGCTCTGCATACAGATGCTTAGGAATTGGGCGACAGGTTTAGAGAGTGGATTTGGATTGGCTCAGGCTTAGAGGGCTGAAGGGCCTGTTCCAGGGCTGTAAATTTTCTTTGTTCTTTGTTCCCCTGAAAGACGTCTTTAAACTATTATCTTTTTCATTTCTGCAATTTTTGCCAAAAAGCCAACCTTAAATACACAGCACCAGAGTGAATGATAATAAAAGGAAAATACTGAAGACTTGAAAAAAGCGAAATTTAAGCAGAAACTCTCAGGTGAGACAATATCTGCGTGTAGTGAACCAGAGTTAATGTTCCCTGCTTTCAGTAACACTTCATTTGGTCCCTGCTCTCTAAGGCGTGGTGTGCTCACTTCATGTTTTGTAAAGTCTGGCAGACGAGATTTTTTAAAACCACACGCCTCAGATAGATTATCAATGTCATACGCTACGATCCCAAAAGTTCTAGTTAATTGATATTACTAAATGCATGAATAAATGTACTTGTCCTTCAATTCTGCTGGAATAATATATTATATAACAATCCAAAGTTTCTGGTCAGCAACATCACTACGTGGAAACAAATTCTGAACTGAGCATAAGAAAAAAAATACAGTAATTCACAAAGCTCAATAGACCCACCAGTTACATGACCAGTTCAGTGCATCTCTCTACAATATCTGCAAATGAGTGATTATCCTGCAACGGCGGCTGTAAGTCAATAGAATTCTGGTCCACAGAGAAGCTGTTCGCACCATGCATTTATTCTTCATGCAGAGTTCAGTCTTGGTCATACAGGAAAGTGCCAGCAAAAATGCAACAACAATACCTGCATCATGTCATCTGGATTCAATGTAAGGAGCATTGGAAAGCTCGAAAAAGCCTTGGTCTATATCTGCATTTCTTCTGCCAGTATATCCGCCAATCAACATCGACAGATCGAATGGTTTATCCAGAAGGGCGGGAACCATCCTCTGTCCTGTTTCACTTGTCCAATGGCTAAGGTAATTGGGGAGGATAAAATTAATTCTGCAAAGTCCTCTAGGAGGTATGCAGCTAGAGATGTTTGAGCTTTAAAAATGTTTAATTGGTCCGATGTAGAATAGGAGCAAATCTGGGCTTTCTAATATTCATGAATTATGCGCAAGAGAATGATTGGATTAGATTCCCGAAAGTATGGAAGCAGGCCCTTCGGCCCAACAAGTCTACACCGACCCTCTGAAGAGCAACCCACGCAGAGCCATTCCCCTACCCTATGTTTATCCCTGACTAATGCACCTAACACTATAAGCAATTTAGCATGGCCAATTCACCTGACATGCACATGTTTTGGGATTGTGGGAGAAAACCCACGCACAGTGAAAACACACAAAGTCCACAAAGACCGTCGCCCAAGATGGCAATCAAAACCGTGTCCCTGGCGCTGAGAGGCAGCAATGCTAACCACCTGAAACACCCCAAAATTTACGTTGTGAAGGACCGCAGTTACCAGGGTTCGAAACTGCACGGGAAGGCTCCAATGGATTTCTAGCCCATCCCCAAAACCACTCAACTACAATTATATATTTACAGAGGTTACAGAGCTAAGGAGGATTATATGGACTGGAGGAAGTTACCAAAGTAGGGAAGGTTTAAGATTGACGGGTTCTGCAGAAAAAAAACTTTACAGGGTTAAAGGCAGGATTCTTGACAGTGTGGAGTAACAAAAGAATCTTGGGGTCAACATCCAAAAATCCTTTAAAGTTGCCACCCAAGTTGATAGCGGTGTGTCGGCTTTCATGAGCAGGGGAATTGAGTTTAAGACCGTGACGTTATGCTGCAGCTCTCTACAGCATGTGGTTAGACCACAATTGGAATATTGTGTTCAGTTCAGTCACCCCATTCTTGAAAAGATGTGGAAGCTTTGGAGAGGGTGCATAGGAGATTTATCAGGACACTGCCTGGACTGGAGGGCAGGTCTAATGAAGAAAGGTTGGGGAAGCCAGGGCTTTTCTATTCGGAGTGAAAAAGGATGAGATGTGACTTGATAGATGTATATGAGTTGATGAGAGGCATACATAGAATGGATGGCCCGAGAAATTTCCCTTTGCGAAAATGGCTATAAGGAGGAGGCATAATTTTAAGTTAATTGGAGGAAGGTTGCGGGGAGATGTCAGAGGTGTGTTCTTTATACAGAACGTGGTGGTTGCATGGAATGTATTGCAAACGTTGCTGAAGAATCTGTTTCACTCGAGACTGGAAATTTCAACAACAATGAGAAGTTGATTTTAAAAGCAGGTTAGAGCCGGAAAATACATAGAAATAAAGAGACATAAAGATGCGGCAGAACGTAGGATTGCAGATGCTCGAAATCTAAACTACAGCCAGAAAGTGCAGGAGAAAATAGGTCGGGCAACATCAATAGAGGGAGAATAAAAGTGTAACCTTCAGATTCCTGGAAGTCTGTTCTGTCCAAGGATCAACAGACTTGATTCGTTAACTCTCTTCCTTTCAGTGCAGCTTATGCTAAGGTTCCCCAGCACTTTTGTTTTGATTTTATAACAAGTGTACGGTGGACTGGGGCATGTAGAGGTGATTTGGGGATAAAAAGTACGCAATACAGCTTGACAGAATGGCCATATTCTACATTGTACATTCGATCGACTGAGCTGCAATTTATGATTATTGATACCCATATCGTCGAAAACTTTGTTCGTTTATTAAAGCAGTGTTTTATTCCTTATATTCGGAACAACAGACAAATTTGTTGACTGGGAAACATAGCTGTGTCATTACAGTCAAGTACATGTGTTTCAGTTTTACATGTTGCAGTTTATAGGGATATAGGTCAGCAAGATAAGGTGATTGGAGAATTCTGTGTTTTGTTTTGCTGGAATTTGCAGAAAATTGATGACAACTCGTTCATAAAAGCACTATCAGATCGAGAGGGGAAAACCTCGATGCAAACGGCCAAATCGTCTCTTATTGTGGTATCCATTGCCCACAGATTCTCATAAACATGCTGGGGTAATGTGTTTAGTCAGGGCTGGAAAGAAATTGCAATTTGAATATCTACGAGAAAATGTTTGAGTAAAGAAGACTTGTTCCTCAGTGCTTACTGCAAGAAAAAGTATGCTTCCAAGGTTTAGTAGTAAATGGGTTACTGACAATAAAGATTTCAAGGAGAACATACATTTTTCTCACAATAGTAAACTGCACTCACTTAAAATCTCCAGAGAGTAGGTCTCTTAGTATCATATGGCACCTTGAGATATATCCCTCATTGAAGTTAGTTAGTTACACTTAGTATAATTCTGCATTGGATGCCCCTCTCAGTCATACATTACTGCAACACTCAAATGTTACCACGTAGTGGCCCACATTCAGGAGAATTCTAAGGTGGGAGTAATGTATTGTATGAGGTGTTCTATTCTAATCAGTGACATGAACTGAGCACAATAATAAATGTGGATATTGCAAATAATGTCTTGAAATGATATAAGTGCAATAAGATTTAATTCAAGTGTACATAAATAATACACAAGCATAAATGTAATAGTGTCAGGCAGTGTGCACAAATATAAAGATAAAAGCAAATTACTGCAGATGCTGGAACCTGAAATCAAAAGAGACAATGCTGGAAAATCTCAACAGGTCTGGTAGCATCTGTAAGGAGAGAAAAGAACTGACGTTTCGAGTCTAACTGACGCTTTGTCAAAGCTAAAAAGAAAAGGGAGAAATAGGGAGGTGTTTATACGAGGCTGAGAGAAGGTGAGTCATGGCTTCAGAAGCAAAGGTATCAATAAAGAGGTGATAATGACAGTGCATAGAGAGATGATAGGGAGATCAGGACTGGTGAATTACCAAGGCTGAAGCCAGTACGATGTGACAAAATATGTGGGGATGGGGGGGAATGGGTGAAGCAGAAACAAAATGGAAAACAGGGGAGAAGGGTGGCAAAGGGGGAAGAGGAGAGGAAAAAGGTGATAAGAGAGTGGGGAGCGAGAGAAAGAGAGACAATCAAGAAATATGAGGTACAGAACAGTGAAAAAATATAGTAAAGAAAGGTAAATAAAATAAATGAAATAAAATTACTAAGCAGAATGAAAACAGAGGGGTTGAGATGGGATAATCATCTGAAGTTGTTGAATTCAGTGTTGAGACCGGAAGGCTGTAACGTGCCTAGTCGGAAGATGAGATGCTGTTCCTCCAGTTGGTGTGGAGCTTCACAGGCCAAGGACAGACATGTGGGTATGGGAGCATGACTGTGTGTTGAAGTGGCAAGCCACAGGAAGGTCCGGGACCTGATTGCGTACAGACTGAAGGTGCTCAGCAAAACGATCACCCAGTCGGCGTTTTGTCTCTCCGATATAGAGGAGACCACATTGGGAGCAATGAATGCAATAGACTAAATGGAAAGAGGTACAAGTGAAACGCTGCTTAATCTGATTATATTGATTGGAAGCTCTTTAGATCAAGTAGATTGGACGGGGCGGTGTTTGTGCAGTGTGTCCAGGAAGCTTTTCTAACTCAGTATGTAGATTGTCCGACCAGAGGGGAGGCCATATTGGATTTGGTACTTGGTAACAAACCGGGACAAGTGATGGGCTTGTTAGTGGGTGAGCATTTTGGTGATGGTGACCACAATTCTGTGACTTTCACCTTGGTTATGAAGAGAGATAGGTGCGTGCAACAGGACAGGTTTTGCAATTGGGGGAAGGGTAAATACGAAGCTGCAAGACAGGATCTGAGGAACATAAATTGGGAGCATAGGCTGTCAGGGAATGATGTCATTGAAATGTGGAACTTTTTCAAGGAACAGATACGACGTGTCCTTGATATGTATGTACCGATCAGGCAGGAAAGAAATGGTCGTGTGAGGGAGCCTTGGTTGACGAGGGAGGTTGAATGTCTAGTAAAGAGGAAGAAGGAGGCTTACATAAGGTTGAGGAAACAAGGTTCAGACAGAGCAGTGGAGGGATACAGGATAGCCAGGAGGGAGCTGACGAAAGGGATTAGGAGAGCCAAGAGAGGGCATGAAAAATCTTTGGCGGGAAGGATCAAGGATAACACCAAGGCATTTTATGCGTATGTGAGAAACATGAGAATGACGAGAACGAGAGTAGATCCGATCAAGGACAGTAGTGGGAGACTATGTATTGAGATGGAAGAGATAGGAGAGGTCTTGAATGAGTACATTTCTTCAGTATTTACAAATAAGAGGGACGGTATTGTTGAAGAGGAGAGTATGAAACAGACTGGTAAGCTTGAGGAGATAGTTAGAACATAGAACATACAATATAGAAAAATACAGCGCAGTACAGGCCCTTTGGCCCTCAATCCAAAGCCAATCCAAGCCCACCAAACCTACACTAGCCCACTATCCTCCATATGCATACCCAATGCCCGTTCAAATGCCCATAAAGCGGGAGAGTCCACCACTGCTACTGGCAGGGCATTCCATGAACTCATGACTCACTTAATAAAGAATCTACCCCAACACCTGTCCTATACCTACCACCCCTTAATTAAAACTATGCCCCCTAATAACAGCTGACTCCATACATGGAAAAAGGGAAGGAAGATGTGTTGGACATTTTGAAAAATTTGAGGATAGACAAATCCCCCGGGCCTTACGGGATATATCCTAGGATTATGTGGGAAGCAAGAGAGGAAATTGCAGACCCGTTGGCAATGGGCTTTTCGTCTTAATTGTGAAAGGGGGTGGTACCAGGGGACTGGAGAGTGGCGAATGTTGTGCCCATGTTCAAAAAAGGGAACAGGGATAACCCCGGGAATTACAGGCCAGTTAGTCTTACTTCAGTGGTAGGCAAAGTAATGGAAAGGGTACTGAGGGATAGGATTTATGAGTATCTGGAAAGACACTGCTTGATTAGGGACAGCCACCACGGATTTGTGAGGGGTAAGTCTTGCCTTACAAGTCTTATTGAATTTTTTGAGGAGATGACCAAGCATGTGGATGAGGGTAGAGCAGTGGATGTAGTGTACATGGATTTTAGTAAGGCATTTGACAAGGTTCCCCATGGGAGGCTTATGCGGAAAGTCAGGAGGCATGGGATAGTGGGAGGTTTGGCTAGTTCGATAGAGAACTGGCTAACCGGTCGAAGTCAGAGAGTGGTGGTAGATAGTAAATATTCAGCCTGGAGCCCAGTTACAAGTGGAGTTCTGCAGGGATCAGTTCTGGGTACTCTGCTGTTTGTAATTTTTATTAATTACTTGGAAGAGGGAGTCGAAGTGTGGGTCAGTAAATTTGCAGATGATACAAAGATTGGTGGAGTTGTGGGTAGTGAGGAGGGCTGTTATTGGCTGCAAAGGGACTTATATATGATGCAGAGCTGGGCTGAGCAGTGGCAGATGGAGTTCAACCCTGTCAAATGTGAGGTCGTCCATTTTGGAAGGACAAATAAGAATGCGGAATACAGGGTTAATGGTAGGTTCTTAGTCAGGTGGAGGAACAGAGGAATCTTGGGGTCTATGTACATAGATCTTTGAAAGTTGCCAAACAGGTGGATAGAGTTTGTAAGAAGACCTATGGTGTATTATCGTTCATTGGCAGAGGGATTGGATTCAAGAGTCGTGAGGTGATGTTGCAGCTGGATAGGACCTTGGTTAGGCCACAGTTGGAGTAGTGTGTGCAGTTCTGGTCGCCTCACTTTAGGAAAGATGTGGAAGCTTTGGAGAGGGTGCAGAGGAGATTTACCAGGATGTTGCCTGGAATGGAGAATAGGTCATACGAATATTGGTTGAGAGTGCTAGGCCTTTTCTCATTGGAACGGCGAAGGATGAGGGGTGACTTGACAGAGGTTTATAAGATGATCAGGGGGATAGATAGAGTAGACAGTCAGAGACATTTCCCCCGGGTACAACAGAGTGTTACAAGGGGACATAAATTTAAGGTGAAGTGTGGAAGGTATAGGGGGGATGTCAGGGGTAGGTTCTTTACCCAGAGAGCAGGGGGGACATGGAATGCGCTGCCTGTGGGAGTGGCAGAGTCAGAATCATTGGTGACCTTTAAGCGGTAATTGGATAGGTACATGGATAGGTGCTTAAGCTAGGACAAATGTTCGGCACAACATTGTGGGCCGAAGGGTCTGTTCTGTGCTGTATTGTTCTATGTTCTATGTTCTATGTTCTAATCTGAAATGAGTGTCTGGGCCTTGAATGGTGAGCATGGAAGAGGTAAATGGGCAGGTGTTGCACTTTCTGCAATTGCATAGGAAGGTGCCGTGTGCGATGGGAGAGGTGTTAGGTGTGATGGGAAGGTGCCGTATGTGATGGGAGAGGTGTTAGGTGTGATGGGAAGGTGCCGTATGTGATGGGAGAGGTGTTAGGTGTGATGGGAAGGTGCCGTATGTGATGGGAGAGGTGTTAGGTGTGATGGGAAGGTGCCGTATGTGATGGGAGAGGTGTTAGGTGTGATGGGAAGGTGCCGTGTGTGATGGGAGAGGTGCTAGGTGTGATGGGAAGGTGCTATGTGTGATGGGATAGGTGTTGGTTGTGATGGGCGAGGTGTTGGGTGTGATGGGCGAGGTTTTGGGTGTGAGGGGAGAGCTGTTAGGTATATTGGGAAGGTGCCATGTGTGATGGGAGAGGTGTTAGGTGTGATGGAGGAGTGAACTATGTTGTCCTGGAGGGAATGAACTCTGTGGAATGCAGACAGGGAGAGGGAAGGGAAGATGTGTTTAGTGGTGGCGTCGTGTTGGAGTTGGCAAAAATGGTGCAAGGTTATTCTTTGCATGTGAAGGCTGGTGGGATGAAAGGTGAGAACAAGAGGGACCATATCCTTGTTCATGGACGGGAGGGAGGGAGTGAGGGTCATGGTGTGGGAGGTGGACTGCACGCCGTCAAGAGCCCTGTCAACAACTGTAGGAGGGAAGCCACGGTTGGAGAAGAAGGAGCACATATTAAGAACGTCACTTTGGAAAGTGGCCTCATTGGAACAAATGTGGCGGAGGGGAAGGAGCTGAGAGAGAGGGATCGAGTCCTCACAGGACGTGGGGTGGGAAGGGCTGTACTTCAGAGAGTTGTGGGAGTCAGTGGGGCTTGTAATAGATATTAGTGGAGAGGCTATTGCCGGAAATGGAGACAGAAAGGTCAAGGAAAGGAGGGCAAGTGTCCAAGATGGACCAGGTGAAGGTGATGGAGGGATGAAAACTGGAAGCAAAGTTTATGATTTTTTCCAGGTCAGGACGAAGCCACACCAAAATAGTGATCAATGTACCGATAAAGCAACTGTGGGAGGCGACCCGGGTAGGGTTGTAGCAAGAAATGTTCCACATACTGCATGAAAAGGCAGGCATAGCTAGGACCCATGCGGGTACCCATTGCTACACCTTTGATTTGGAGAAAATGGGATGAGTTGAAGGAGAAGTTGTTGAGAGTGAGAACAAGTTCAGGCAGGCGGAGGAGAGTGGTGGTGGATAGAGATTGTTCGGACCTCTTTTCGAGAAAGAAGCGAAGAGCTTTCGAGTCGTCTTGGTGTGGGATGGAGGTGTAAAGAGATTGCACATCCATGGTGAATAGAAGGTGGTTAGGGTCTGCGAATTGAAAGCTGTCAAAATGTCGCAAGGCATCAGAGGAATCCCGGATGTAGGTGGGGAGGGAGTGAACCAGAGGAGTAAGGATGGAGTCAAGCTAGGAAGAAATAAGTTCAGTCGGGCAGAAGAATGCTGACACAATGGGCCTGCCTGGACAGTCCTTCTTGTAGATTTTGGGGAGTAGGTAGAAATAGGCTGTCCGGGGTTGGGAGACTATGAGGTTGAAAGCTGTGAAGGGGAAGTATCTGGAGGAAATAAGGTCAGTCACGGTCTTGGAGACAATGGCTTGATGCTCAGTGGTTGGTCATGCTTCAGGGGAAGGTAGGACTACAGCTCTTCTCACCCTACGTCCTGTAAGGACTCTATCTCTTTCTCTCAGCTCCTTCCCCTCTGACGTATTTGTTCCTATGAGTCCACTTTCCAAAGTGGTGCCCTTAATATGTGTTCCTTCTTCTCCACCCGTGGCTTCCCACCTATAGCTGTTGACAGGGCTGTCGACAGCGTGCGGTCCATCTCCCGCGCCAAGAACCCCGCCCCCTCCCTCCCTTCCCAGAACAAGGATAGAGTCCCTCTTATTCGCACCTTTCACCCCACCAGCCTTCACATGCAAAGAATAATCCTCCGCCACTTTCGCCAACTCCAACATGACGCCACCACTAAATACCTCTTCCCTTCCCTCCCCCATCTGCATTCGGCAGAGATCGTTCCCTCCAGGACAACCTAGCCCACTCCTCCATCACACCTAACACCTCTCCCATCACACCCGACACCTCTCCCATCACACACGGCACCTTCCCATCACACCTAACACCTCTCCCATCAAACACATAGCACTGGCTTCAGCCTTGGTCATTCACAGCTCCTCATCTCCCTATAATGTCTCTATGCACTGTCATTATCACCTCTTTATTGCTATTTTGCTTCTGGAGCCATGACTCACCTTCTCTCAGCCGATTATAAGTACCTTCCTGTTTCTTCCTTTTTTTTAGCTTTGACAAAGGGTCGGTTAGACTCGAAATGTCAGCTCTTTTCTCTCCTTATAGATGCTGCCAGACCTGCTGAGATTTTCGAGCATTTTCTCTTTAGCGAAAATATAAAGGTTTTTTCAAAATAAATTGAACAGAAGAAATCTGATGCACTTGTTTATCACAATTAACTGAAGTAAACTGCACCGAGGATCAAGTATACGTGTGATGGCAACCATTACAGTAAATTCAACTTATTCTTCAAAGCAAAAAACCAGAAATTATTAGCTCAGAAGCAGAAGCACACAACTTTAGTGGATATTTTTAATTAGCAGGAATTCCGATGACAGCAATCAATGCATAAACCATTTTGTCAATCAAAGCAACTATTTCCCCCATCTTTTCTACTTAATAACATGTCACTTTGTGCTGCGAACAATCTCCTGGAAGTCAGAGCTGAAATAATAAATTCACATGGCCTTCCATTTACATACAATTGAAACCTCCATTGGTTATCTCTGATTATAACTGGATCATTTCATACATTTGATCAACACATTATGACAGGTACGTCAAATGAGTCTCTGTTGTAGCAGATTAGGTTTAAACATCGTAACTGAATATATAAACACCAGTTTCTGAACAAATACGATCACATTGATTCACAATGACAAATTCCATGTTGTTATTTCCTGGACAACATCGTAACATTTCAGCATCACTTGTCCCATCGATCGATCACTTGGTCTTTATGGAACTCTGCTGTTTCCATTACACAATTGAATTACGCATGTTACTTCTGCACTTCTATGAATGCTCTATTGCACAACTTGTTTGATATTCCTTCGTCATCAATAACCATTCATGTAAATATTCAAAGAGAAACTGGGAGCCCTCTAAAAGTCCTAGCTCTTGAACTTAGTACAATGGAGTACATGAAATGAAACCCATAAAAGTAAAGAGCACATCAACCAAATTCAGAACCTGTGCACAATGCTGTACCTCGAGTGACAGCATCTTAATTGTAAACGGCATATCAGAATTAAACTTCTCCTCAGACATCTACATCACTTCAACTGATAGAGCAACTCACATGGTAGGACTCAACATTACGCAGCACCTCTAACTACTCGGGGAAAAATAAATCTTTGTTATTCAACTTCTCTATGCCCTTCGTGAATCATTTAAAGTTATTGCGTAATTCAGACAGCTTCAATGAAAGAAGAATTCCTATTTATATGCACGTGAATCAACAATTGGCTGGGAAGTAGGAAACAGAGGGTAAAGGTTGAGAGGCAGTTTTCCGGCTGGATGACTCTGTTCAGATGGGGTTCAAAGTGGTCAGTGTTGGACCATTTGATACTTGTTGCCTGAAGGATGTTACCTGACCCATTGTGATCTCCCGCATTTTTATTTCAAGTGGAGATTCCAGTATTTTCAATAATTTACTCCTGCCTAGTTCCTGTAGCCTACACTTTTTTCCCTTACTCCTTCTAATCCAGGAAGCATCCTCGTGCACCCCTTCTCCGCACTCTGAATACTTTCTGTACATGTTCTTTCAGAATTTAACACAATACTTGAGATGTGGCCTAACAAAAGACTTACAAAGCTGCAACATGACATCCAGATCCTTCAAAACATTGGTCTGAACAATAAAGGCAAACAAAAAGAAGAAGGCTGATGTTAGGATGAGATGTGAAGGCTCAGTTAGAGCACTTGAGGATTACAAGGTAACCAGGATAGACCTAAAGAGAGAGATCAGAAGAGCCAGGAGGAGATATGAGAAGTGTTGGCGGATAGGATCAGGGTAAACACTAAGGCTTTCTGTAGGTCTATAAGGAATAAAAGAATGACGAGAGTAAGATTAGGGCCAATCAAGGATAGTAGTGGGAAAATGTGTGTGGAGTCAGACGAGATAGGGGAAGCACTAAATGAATATTTTTCAACAGTATTCACTCTAGAAAACAACAATGTTGTCGAGGAGAATACTGAGATACAGGCTACTAGACTAGGTGGGATTGAGGTTCACAAGGAAGAGGTATTCGAAATCCTGCAGAGTGTGAAAATAGATAAGTCCCTTGGGCCGCTTGGGATTTTTTTTCCTAAGATCCTCTGGGAAGCCAGGGAGGAGATTGCCAAGCCTTTGACATTGATCTTTAAATCGTCATTGTCTACAGGAATAGTGCCAGAAGACTGGAGGAAAGCAAATGTGGTTCCCCTGTTCAATAAGGGGAGTAGAGACAACCCTGGTAATTATAGACCAGTGAGCCTTACTTCAGTTGTTGGTAAAGTGTTGGAAAAGGTTATAAGAGATAGGATTTATAATCATCTAGAAAAGAATAATTTGATTAGAGATAGTCAGCACGGTTTTGTGAAGGGTAGGTCGTGCCTCACAAACCTTATTGAGTTCTTTGAGAAGCTGACCAAACAGGTAGATGGAAGTAAACCGCTTGATGTGGTGTATATGGATTTCAGCAAGGTGTTCGATAAGGTTCCCGACAGTAGGCTATTGTACAAAATGCAGAGGAATGGGATTGTGGGAGATACAGCAGTTTGGATCAGTAATTGGCTTACTGAAAGAAGACAGAGGGTGGTGATTGATGGGAAATGTTCATCCTGGAGTCCAGTTACTAGTGGTGTACCACAAGGGTCAGTGTTGGGTCCACTGCTTTTCGTCATTTTTATAAATGACCTGGATGAGGGCGTAAAAGGGTGGGTTAGTAAATTTGCAGACGACACTAAGGTCAGTGGAGTTGCGGATAGTGACGAAGAATGTTGTAGGTTACAGAGAGACATAGATAAGCTGCAGAGCTGGACTAAGAGGTGGAAAATGGAGTTTAATGCAGACAAGTGTGAAGTGATTCACTTTGGTCAGAGTGACTGGAAGGAAATGTACTGGGCTAATGGTAAGATTCTTGGTAGTGAGGATGAGCAGAGAGATCTTGGTGTCAGGTACACAGATCTTTGAAAGTTACCACCCAGGTTGACAGGATTGTTAAGAAGGCATACAGTCTTTTAGCTTTTATTAATAGAGGGATCGAGTTCTGGAACCATGTGGTAATGCTGCAGCTGTATAAAACTCCAGTGCGGCTGCACTTGGAGTATTGTGTCCAGTTCTGGTCACCGCATTATACGGAGGATGTGGCAGCTTTGGAAAGGGTGCAGAGGAGATTTACTAGGAAGTTACCTGTTATGGAGGGGAGGTCTTACGAGGAAAGGCTGAGGGACTTGACGCTGTTTTCATTGGAGAGATGAAGGTTGAGAGATGACTTATTAGAGACATATAAGATAATCAGAGGCTTAGATAGGGTGGACAGGGAGAGCCTTTTTCCAAGTATGTTGGCAGCGAGCACGAGGGGGCATGGCTTTAAATTGAGGGGTGATAGATATAGGACAGAGGTCAGAGGTAGTTTCTTTACTCAGAGAGTAGTAAGGGTATGGAACGCTTTGCCTGCAATGGTAGTAGATTCGCCAACTTTAAGTGCATTTAAGTCGTCATTGGACAAACATATGGACGTACACGGAATAGTGTAGGTTAGATGGGCTTCAGATTGGAATGACAGGTCGGCGCAACATCGAGGGATGGAGGGCCTGTACTGCGCTGTAATGTTCTATGTTCTATGTTCTATGCCACCCTATCTACTTCCGTGCCTATCTTCATCAAGATCCCTCTGTACGTCAACGCTGTTCAGGTTCCTGCCATTAACTGTAAATTTTTCTTTAACATTTGATTTCCAAAGTGCAGCACCTCACACTTGCCTGGATTAAACTCTACTTTCCATTCTTCCGCCCATATATGCAACTGGTGTATGTCCCACTGTGTCACAGAGTCAGAGAGACATACAGCACGGAAAGAGACTATTCAGTCCAAGCTGAACATGTTCCAGAGTAAACTTGACTCACCTGCCTGCTCATGGCTTATAGCCCTCCGACCTTTCCTCTTCATGTACTTGACCCACATCCATCACTTCCTCAGGAAGTTTATTCGATAGGTGAACCTCCCTCTGTTAAAAAAGCCTTGTATGTCTTTTGTTTTAAAATTTCTCACCTCCAACCTTAAAATGCGCCCCATAGTCATGCAATCCCCCCAAGTATGTAAAAGACACCTACCATTAACCTCATCCATACTCCTCAGGAATTTCTAAACCTTCATAAGGTCAGCACTCATCCTCCTGAATGTTTCAGCCTATTCAGCTTTTTGTTATAATTCACTCCTTCCATACAAGTAATATCCTGGTAAATCTCTTCTGAACCCAGTCCAGCTAAATAATGTCCTACCCATAATTGGACAATCAGAGCTGGATACTCAGAAGATGCCTCACCAATGTCCTGCAGAATTTCAAATGGACTTCCCAACTCCAGTGCTCAAAAGACTGAGGAATGAGGGCAAGCGTGGTAAACAACCTTTTAACCACCCTACCTATATGTGATGCAAACTTTTAAGAATTATGCACTTGAACCCCTCTGTCCCTCTGCTTTGCAACACGACCCAAGTCCCTACCATTAATTTTACGAGCCCCACCCCTGCTTGTTGGACTCAGATGCATACCTCACATTTATGCAGGTTGAACTTCATGTGCCATTTTTCAGCCAACGCACCCATTTGATCAAGATTCCTTTGCCATCACAGAAAACCTTCGTCATTGTCAGCTATGCCACCAATTTTGATGTTAACTGTAAACTTACTAATCATGCCTTCTGTATTCTTATTCAAATCATTTATGTGAATAACACACAAAAGAGGACCCAGAATTAATCCCTTTCGAATACTGTTGGCAACAAGTCTCTAGTCTTTCTACCAAAGGGAAAGCAACCTTCCACCGCCACTCTCTGGCGACCACTATTATGCCAATTGCATGTGCAAATGGCAAGCTCACCCTGAATCCCAAATGGCCTAACACAACAAATCAGTCTACCATGCAGAACATTATCAAATGCTTTACTAGTGTTCAAGAAAGTACCATCAACTGTTCTGTGATAACCTCTTACACAATCCACAAATCTACTGTTCTTAAACATACTAACCCGTGCATCTATGGAATTTCTCCAGTGTGGAAACAGGCTCTTCGGCTCAACAAGCCCACAGCGACCCTCCAAACAGTAATGCACCCAGACCCATTCCCCTTCCACATTGTCCTGTATTTACCCCTGACTAACCTACATATCCCTGAACACTATGGGCATCTTAGCATGATCAATTTACCTAAGCTGCACATCTTTGGATTGTGCGAAGAAACTGGAGCACCTGGAGGAAACCCACACAGACATGGGAAGAACGTGCAAACTCCACACAGACATGGGAAGAGCATGCAAACTCCACACAGACATGGGAAGGACATGCAAAGTCCACACAGACATGGGAAGAACATGCAAAGTCCACACAGACATGGGAAGAACGTGCAAAGTCCACACAGACAGTTGCCGAGGCTGGAATCGACCCAAGTCCCTGGCTGCAACACGGAAAAATCGATGTTTCCATCCAACACAAAGAGCAAAAGTACCAGTACAGATTTCAATGGAACACCACTAATCACAGACATCCATCCAGAGAAGTACCCTTATATTACTACCCTCCGTCGTCTATGGGAAAGTAAATTCTGAATCCAAGTGCCAACCAAGTGCATGTACCTGAGTGTTCTGATCACCATGAGGGAACTTTTCGAAAGTCTTGCTAAAATCCATGCTGGCAAAATCCACTGGTCTACCCTGACGATCACCTTCATCACCTCCTTGAAAACGTCAATCAAGTTTGTAAGACGAGACCTGTTCCCCACAAAGCCAGTCCCTCAACATGACTTCTTCCTGAGTTGCATTTCTCTTGTGGATAGCTACGTGCATCACACCCCTGACACTCCAAGTCCCTCTACATTTCACATGAATTATCCTGAAGCTTTTTTTCGATTAGTATCTCTACAGTATGGAAACAGGCCTTTCACCCCAACAGTTCCACACCGACCCTTCGAAAAGTAACCCACTCAGACCCATTCCTCTTCATTTACTCCTGACTAATGCACCTATCACTATGGACGATTTAGCATGGTCAATTCACCTGGCCTACACATTTTTGGATTGTGGGAGGAAAACGGACCACCCGGCAGAAACCCAGCAGACACAGGAGAACGTGCAAACTCCACCTGTACAGTCACCTGATCCGGGATTTAAACCCAAGTCCTGGTGCTGTGAGGCAGCAGTGCTAACCACTGAGCCACCATGCCACTCCAGGTCTAGTACTGTGCAGGCAACTCAGTCTGGAAATCTAGATCCTAGCCACAGAGAACAGGGTTGATTCTCTCCTCACTTTCCAAGACTACCGCTACAGTTCTCTTCCCTCTCATACTCCTCTTGCATTGCTCCCAGTACCATTTTTTGATCATTTTATTAAATACAACGCAGAGCTAAAAACAGAATACATGCCGAAAATGGAATAGCGAGCAACAGTAGAAAAAAAAGTTAATTTGAAATGGGATACAGAATATTGGATATGCTGAATGGCGTCCTCCTGTCCTTCTGTCATAGATCAAGACGTTTGTTGACCTGCATCACTTCCCATGCAACAGGTTTTCGTAGATTAATAACCTCTTTTGTTTCTGTGTTACAGAAAAGAGAGGTTGAAGGAGCTCATCCTCTACTTTGATAACTGCTCCAAAAGGTTGAATGGTCTCCTCCTATTTATTGGAACAGATTCACGAGGGTGACTGACTTTCTCTTGCTCCTGTGTAATAGGACAGTGAAGGTGAATTACCTCCTCTTGTTCTGGTGTAACAGTTTCAGATAGATGAATGACTTCTTCTTGTTTCTGTGTGACAGGATAGCCAGGGTGAATGATCTCTGCTGGTTTCCCTGTAACTGGCTTGACGTTGTAAGTGACCCCCTCCTGGTGCAGAATGATTGGCATAAGAGGGTGGTTCACCTCTTCCTTGGCCTCTGTAACAGATGAAGAGGCTGAATGAATTATTCCTGTGCTCATGTAAAAGGTTTAAGAGGCTGAATACCATCCTGCTATTTTTGTGTAAGAGGTTCAAGAGGCAGAATTAAGTCCTTGTGTTCCCTGTCCCAGACTCGACAGGCCGAATGACCTTGTAATGAAGGCCAAAGGTTTTGCTAAGAGGCAACTTCGCAAATCTAATCATTCAGAAGACAGAAAGAAACATGCTGTCATCATCTCATATTGAAATTCACACACGAAGAGGCAAATTCAATGAATAAGTCTGGAATTTAAAGCTCATTTAATTAATAACGACTATCGAACAATCGTACGTCGCATCACAAATCTATTTAGTCATCCATGTATTTCAGCATAGGAACCCTGGTCTGTTGTAATTCTCTGGTGTGCATATATTTTCAGAACCAACTGTCGTGGCTCAATAATAGCAGTGGGATGGAAATCTGTGGTGTAGTTTTAGTGCTTAGTAGGATATGAGAAGGGAGGGCATGGACAAGCTTCCACGGTCACAGGAGTGTGCTGGTCGATAGCAAGCTGGTTTGAAGTGTGTCTACTTCAACACCAGGACTATCCGGAATAAGGTAGACGAGCTTACAACATGGAGAGGTACGTGGGACTCCGATGTTGTAGCCATTTTGGAGACATCGATAGAGCAGGATTAGGAATGGATTTTACAGTTTCCAGGATTTAGATTCTTGATCAGAGAAGGTGGTAAAAGATGGGGAGGTGTGGCTTTGTTAGTCGAGGACAATATAACGGTAGCTGAAAGAACTTTTGACGAGGACTCGTCTACTGAGGTGGTATGGGCTGAGATTAGGAACAGGAGAAGAGAGATCACTCTGCTGGGAATGTTTTATAGGCCTCCGCAATGTTCCAGGGATGTGGAAGAAAGGATTGGCAAAACGATTCTGTGTAGCAGTGAAAAGAACAGGGTGGTCCTTTTGGGGCACTGTAACTTCCCCAACATTGAATCTAAATGTGATAACTCTATTATGTCGGATGGATCCGTTTCTTTCCAATGTGTTCAAGAGGGTTTCCTGACGCAGTACATCGGTGGGCCAACAAGAGGGGAGGTCACAATTGATCTGGTACTTGGTAATGAACTAGGCCAGGTGTTTGATTTAGTTGTCGGTGAGCACTTTGGAGAGAGTGGTCATAATTCAATATATTTACTTCAGAGATGGAAAGGGTTTGGGTACACGCCACAGGGCAAGAGTGAAAGCTGGGGGATTGGACAATTATAATGCTATTAGACAAGACTTAGGAGGCATATTAGACAAGACTTAGGAGGTAGCAAGATGCAAGGGATTGGACAATCGAAATGTGGAACTTGTTTAAGGAACAGACGTTGCGTTTCCTTGTCCCTGTCAGACCGGGAGGAAGTGATAAAGTAAGGAAACCATGGTTTCCTAAAGAAATTGTTTCTCTTGTTAAGCAGAAAAGGGAGACTCGTGTGACATTGAAACTAGATGGTTCCGATGAGGCAATGGAGAGATGCAGATTAGTGAGGAATGAATTAGAGAGTTTAGAAGAGCAAGGAAAGGACGTGAGCAGTCTTCAACCCTAAAGCTTTCTATAGGTATGTGAGGAATAAAAGAATGACTTGGGTAGAAATATAGGCGGCAGTGAGTGCTGCAGATGCTGGAAATTAGAGTCAAGATTAGAGTGGTGCTGAAAAATCACAGCAGGTCAAGCAGCAACCGAGGAGCAGGAAAATCGATGTTTTCAGCAAAAGTCCTTCATCAGAAACGAGGCCTGTAGCCTTGGAGATGGAGAGATAAATGGGAGGGGCTGGGTTGGGGAGAAGGTAGCTGAGAGTGCAATCGGTGGATGGAAGTGGAAGTAAAGGTGATGGGTCTGAAAGGAGGGTGGAGCAAGTGGGTGGGAGGGAATATTGAGAGGTGGGACAGGTCATGAGGACAGTGCTGAGCTGGAAGGTTGGAACGGGGGTAAGGTGGGGGGAGGGGAAATGAGGAAAATGGTGAAGTCCACATTGCTGCCCTGAGGTTGAAGTATTCTGAGGCGGAAGATAAGGCGTTCTTCCTCTCGGCGTCGGGTGGTGAGGGACTGGCAATGGAGGAGGCCCAGGACCTGCACGTCCTTGGCAGAGTGGGAGAGTGTGTTGAAATGTTTGGCTACTGGACAGTGGATCTGATTGGTGTGGACGTCCCAGAGATGTTTTCTGAAGCACCCTGCGAGAAGGCACCTATCCCCTCAGTGTAGAGGAGACCACATTGGGAGCAATGCATATAATAAATAACATGTGTGGAATTACAGGTGAACATTTGATGGATGTGGAAGATTCCGTTGGGGCCTTGGATGGCGGTGAGGGGGGAGGTGTGGGCGCAGTTTTTGCAATTCCTGCGCTGGCAGGGAAATGTGCCAGGAGGGAATGGCGGGTTGTTGGGGGTGTGGACCTGACGAGGTAGTCGTGGAAAGAACAGTCTTTGTGGAAAGTGGGGAAGGAAATATGTCTCTGGTGGTGAGGTCCGTTTGAAGGTGGAGGAAATGTCAGTGGATGATACGATGTATGCAAAGGTTTATGGGGTGGAAGGTGAGGCCCAGGCAGGTTCTGTCCTTGTTGCGGTTGGAGGGGTGTGGTTCGAGGGCGGAGGTGCTAGACGTCGATGTGATGTGTTGAAGGGCACCTTCAACCACGTGGCAGGGAAATTGTGATCTTTAAAGAAGGAGGCCATCTGTTGTGTTCTGTAGTGGAACTGGTCCTCCTGGGAACAGATCCAGCGGCGGTGGAGGAATTGGGAATACGGGATAGCATATTTGTAGGAGGTAGCGTGGGAGATGGTGTAATACAGGTAGCTGTGGGAGGCGGTGGCTTTGTGAAAAATGTCAGTGTTCAGTCGGTCATCATTGATGCATTTAAAAATCACACAACACCAGATTATAGTCCAACAGGTTTAATTGGAAGCAGTAGCGTTTGGAGCGCTGCTCCTTCATGAGGTGGTTGTGGAGTACAAAAACCTAATGAAGGAGTAGAGCTCTAAAAGCTAGTGGTTCCAATTAAAACTGTTGGACTATAACCTGGCGTTGTGTGATTTTTGACTTTGTGCACCCCAGTACAAACACTGGCATCTCTATTTTCTTGTTGAAGATGGAAAGGTCTAGGAAGCGAAGGGTGGTGTTAGAGATGGTCCAGGTGAAGAGTATTTCACGGTAGGAATAAGTCCGAAGTGTGAAGTTGTGTGTGGACCCTTTAGATTTCGGAAAGGTGCTAAATGAATATTTGTCATCTGGTTTGACCCAGGAAAACTGAGATATGGGCTATTAGACTACAAAGGATTGAGGTTATTAAGTAGGAGATGTTATCATTTCTAAAAGGTGTGAAAGTAGATAAGTTTCCGGAATGAATGGGATTTATACGCCGATTGGGAAGCTAGAAAGGAAATGGCAGAGTCTTTGGCCTTTATCTTTGAGTCGTCATTGTCGACAGGTTTAGTACCAGAGGACTGGAGGATTGTTCAAGAAGGGCAGCAGAGATGACCCAGATAATTATAAACCAATGAGCCTTACATCTATTCTCAGAAAGGATTTGGAAAGGATTATAAAGATAGGATTTATAATAATCTAGCAAGCAACAATCTGATTTGGAGATAGTCAACATGGATTCTTCAAGGGCAGTTCATGTCTCACAAACCTCATTAAATTATTTGAGAAAGTGATCAAGCATATGGAAGAGGATAGGGCTGTTACCGTGGTGTACATGGACTCCAGTAAAGCCTTGATAAGGTTCGACATGTAAGGCTTTTAGAGAAAATGCGGAGGTATGAGATTGAGTGTGATTTAGCAGTTTGGATTAGAAATTGGCTTTCTGTAAGAAGGCAGCGAGTGGTGGTTGATGGAAAATATGCAGCCTGAAATACGATTACTGGTAGTGTGCCACAACGGTCTGTTTTGTGACCACTGATGTTTGTCACTTTTACAGATGACATGGACTCAAGCAAAGGTGAGTGGTTTAGTAAGTTTGCAGATGACATTAAAATCGGTGGACTGGTGGACAGTGTGGAAGAATGTTGCAGGATGCAGAGAGACTTGAATAAGCTGAAGAATTTGGCTGATAGGTGGCAAATGGAGTTCAATGCAGATAAATATGAGGGAATTCACGTTGGAAAGAATAACAGGAAGACAGAGTTACTAATTCAATGGAAAGATTCTTGGTAGTATGGATATGTAGAGGTGTCCAGGAACATAGTTCCCTGAACGTTGCCACCCAGGTTGTTAGTGATATTACGAAGGCATATGGTATGTCAAGTTTTATTGGTAGAAGGATTGAGTTCGGGTGCGGTGATGTGATGCTGCAACTGTACAAAACGCTAGTGCGGCTGCACTTGGAATATTGTGTGCAGTTCTGATAGTCCCATTCCAGACATGATGTGGAAGTATTGGAAAAAAGTGCAGTTACCATGACGTTGCCTGGACGGGGGGGAAGGTCTTATGAGGAAAGGCTGAGGGAATTGCATCTGTTCTCATTGAAGAGAAGAAGACTAAAAGGAGATTTAGTAGAGACATACAAGATGATCAGAGGATTAGATATAGTGGACAGTGAGTATTTTACCTAGGATGATGACATCGGGGGTATAACTGCAAATTGAGGAGTGATAGATTTAAGACAGATGTCAGAGGCAGGGTCTTTATTCAGACAGTGGTAAGGAGCATAGAATGCCCTTCCTGGTAATGTCGGTAACTCAGCCTTAATTAGTGGGACTTAAACAGGCCCTGGATAAGCATATGGATGATGAAGGGATAGTGTAGGGGGATGACGTTAGATTAGTTTACAGGTGGGGGCAACATCGAGGGCCAAAGGGCCTGTTCTGAGCAATATTCTTCTATGTCTTATTATGTTCTATGACCCTTTGAAATGGTCCAGCCGAAGATCACCAATCGCTAAAAAAAAACGTAGAACTTCTCCAATGCATTTTGTCAAAGAGAAAGTGGGTGCAGCATGAAATATGCATTTCAGCAAGCTAACAATATTAAAGAAGATCGTGAAAGAGTTTTTACATGTATAAGAAAGTAAGACAGAGACAAGATTGCTCATTGGACTACTGGAAAATCGAAGTTTTAAAAGCAATGATGAGATACAAGAAACAACGGATTAACTGAATAGAAATGTTTAATCCGTTTTCACAATGAAAGACACAGCAAAATGCCAGAACTTCAAGAGAGTCAGATGGTAAGCATAGTCGATATCATTAGGAGAAGCGGCTGTGGTAGCTCAAAGATCTGAAGGTGGATGCATCACTTACAATCACCGCACCAGATTGCCACGGGTGGACAGGGTGGCGAAGAAATTGTTTGCGACACTTGCCATCATTGGTCAGAATGTTGAGTACAGGAGTTGGGACGTCATGTGGTGGCTTTATCGTTTGGAGATTAGTTTGGTTGGAGTTCTGGTATTGATGGTGGAGCTGTAGTCAATAATTAGGACATTGATATTGCTATCCTTCTTATCCAGATTTTACAAGGATCAGTATGGGGCCAGAGTGATCATGGACCTGTTGTGAAAGTAGGTGAATAGCATGGGATCAAGACAGACTGGGACACTAGAGCTGATGTGAGCCATAACTAAATTGTTGAAGCACTTCATACTTGTAAAGGTCAGAGCCACCAGGTAGTAGTCACTGAAACATGCTGCATAAGTCTCTTTTTGCACCAGGATGATGGTGGTCTTCTTGAAGCAAGTGGCAACTTCAGATCACGGTAAGGAGAGGTTAAAGACGGCAGGGAATCCTCCTACCAAATGGCACGCACAGGACCTGACTGAACAGCATAGGGTACAATCTGGAACACTCACTATCAGTAGTTTCACTCTCAAATACGCCGGTCTGACGTCTGCAGTGGTGACCAAAGGAACAAGGACTCCGAGACGGTAGGGGCAGGTGACATAATTTCCCTGCCCTGTTCAAAATGAGAGTAAAATGTGTTGAGCACGTCAAAGAGTGATGCATTTTTTCCACTATCTTGCTCTGTTTCTGGATGTAGCTCATTGTGTCGTGTGATCCTTGCCAGAAATGGATCTCCATGTGGTTAATTTGTGTCTTTAGCTTAGTCTGGGTTTGCATTTTGGTGTCTTTAATCGCTTTACAGGGGTTGTATCTGGTTTTTCTTTCAAGGTAAGGAGCATCTGACATGAACACCAATCACTTGCACTTCAGTACACAACGTAGTTCTTGGTTCATCTATGGCTTCCAGTTGTGGCACATTCGGATTAAAATCTTTGACAGCAATTTTATACACCTATGTCAATGAAACCTGTAACGGTCTAGAGAACTAAAAAATCATGAGCAGCATAGATGGAAAGAATAGCCAAGATCTTTTCCATATGTTTTCATACCAGTTTCAGACTTCTTCATTAATTACGTTGATATAATTAAATAATAACTGAACACACTTCATGGCCTATGTGTAAGTAAAATACATCAATTGTGGTATGATATTTCCCTATTATATGAAAGATGCAGAAACGCCACAGGTTAATAAATGTAGGAATCGTCAAGATGTTGGAAAATGTCAGAGAATGAGAAATGATTGTAGGTTTCAAAGCAGCTTACAGAAGTATTAACGCCTACTTTAAAATGGTGATTTTGAAGAGGTAGTTGCTATTGTTTGGATACCGTGGCATCACAAGTGAAGGCTATTGTGACTGGCAGAATTTGTTGAAATAAGGAATATTTCGCGACAATAGGATGTTATAGATTTAGAGAATGCTGTCCCTGTCAGACACGGCACTGTATCACAGCAAGGTTCCTAATACAAGGAGCATTGAAATCATGGAGAATGTTTAAACAAATAAGAACACTTTAAAATCAACGTGAGGTTAGTAACATTGCCATTTACCCAGCAATTGTAACTGTCATGAGTTAGATCGTGTCTTGAAAGTTGAGTCGAGAGGGAATAACAACATAAATAGAGATTAAAGTGAGCTGAAGGACTGACTGGAAACATGAGTCATTCAGGCTATGGTTTCATTCGAAACTCTTGCCAGTCTCAAATAGGAATCTCTGTATGGGAACACCCGGAGTCACTTTCAGGAAACGGATAGGATATGGAGGTATGCACATTCACTGGCACTGATGTCAGCTGTTCATGTGGGCACTTCGCCCTGGCATGTGAAAAGATATATTCTACCAGTTGATTCTGCGAATGAGAACCTTAATAATGTTAATCAATGTTATTGCCATTGGCATAAGAAAGTATCCAGCATTTATCGTTCCTTGTGTCTGGAAGAACCGAAATCTTCTGGCTTTTCTGGATGTGAGCAGTTAGGAATCCAGCGATTGGAATTGGAGAAGATGTTGTGGAGCCTGTTTTTATTTTGCTCTCAGGAAAGTTGTCACTATGACCCTATCTCTTTCCTTCGACCTTCTGAGGTTAGCTCTTGACCTGACTTCACTCTACTTTTGTCCGTTCAGCTTTACAGCTGAATCTTCATTTGTCGTCCAGCATTGTCTCTTGATCTTGATTCACTTCAATGTAGCCAATACACGTCCTTCTTTGCATCTTCCTCTGTTCTCCATGATAACTCTTTCCCATTGCTCTTTAGCCATTTCGTTCTCTCAAAATCATTTTGTCTGGTCTCCAAAAAAATCGAATTTAATATTTCAATAGGTGGGCGTGATAGCGTCATTTAAGACTATGTAGATAGATACATGAACGAGCAGGGAGCAGAAAGATACAGGTCTTTTGAAAATAGGCGACAGATTTCGATAGAAAGTCTTGATTGGCGCAGACTTGGAGGGCTGAAGGGCCCGGCTCCTTGGTTGTAAATTACTTTGTTCTTCGTTCTTTATATTTTGAGTCAGGTGGCTCATCTTCAGATTGGATTGCTGATAACAGTCCTGATGAAAAGTGCCTGGCTTCGAAAGGTGAACTCTACTTTCTTTCCACAGTTGCTTCGAGACCCGCTGAGTTTCTTCTGCAATTTCTGACTTTGTTTGAAATGGATATTGCGTATGTGATCCGTGAAAACAAAATCTAATTAGCCTAGCCCACGCCAGTCAGAAGGTTACAATGCAATTTATCAAGCTCTGGTTTGCGATTTGCAAATTACTACTAAGTGACAGCTTCCAGTGACTAATGCACTCATAGAGAGTTTGAAGTCATCCTGCTTCCAATTGTGACTGGCATTCCACGTGGCATTGGAGAAAGAGTGAAAAACCAGGTGTAGAACTGATTCCTGAGATGAACTGGAATTCAAGAGCTTAATGTATCATGAAGACGCTGTCCAGCTTTGAAAAGTAATATCTATGTCTTATTTGAACATGATTTGGAAGTGCCGGTGTTGGATTGGGGTGTACAAAGTTAAAAATCACACAACGTAAGACTACAGTCCAACAGGTCTATTTTGGGAACACTAGCTTTCGGAGCGCTGCTTGTTCATCAGGTCGTTGTGGAATATAAGATCGTAAGACACAAAATTTATGGCAAAATTTTACAGTGTGATGCAACTGAAAAGATATTTTGAAAAAGACCTGGATTGTTTATTAAGTCTCGGATCTTTTAGAATAACCAGGTTGGTTTCAGTTGTTTGGTATGTACATCCCAGAACTTTTTTTTCGAAGTTACATTCTCAAGTGAACTTCAATAATAGGTGCCATGTCAGCACAGATGATGCATGTAAGATGTGATGTTAAAATCTGTCTCTATGTACTCCAATGTTTAGTCTGATTCTATTTCCAAAAGAGGGATTTACAGATACTTACATAGATTCATACATTCTTGAGCAGAATAAACCATAACTCCTCAAGTACAGATTCATCACACATATATGTGTCTGAGTGTGGGCGGGGTGTTAGTGTCTGTGAGAAAGCCTTTGTTTGTGTATATGTGTAAAGGAGTAAAAGTCTGTGAGAGGATGGGTGAGAGTATGGGGGGTGTATATGTGAGAGCATACGAGACAAAGCTTGCTTATAAGTGGGTCTGCTTGAGTGTGTGGGTCTGTAGGAATGCATGCTTGTGAACGTATATGTGCGCTTGAGTGTGTGTGTGAGAGAGAGATAGAGAGAGTGTTTAGTGCAGTAGGCTCACCTTTAGTGTGACATGAACCCACAGTACAAGTTGAAGCCATCCCCATGGGTACCAAACTTGGTGATTAGCCTGTGGTGAGTGTTAGAGGGAAAGATATCAAACAGGAGTCCTGGGTCCTGTGTGTGTCACCACAGTCAACAATTTTTTTGCAGCTCCTTACAATGCAGTATAGGAAAAGTTCATCTGCAGGATACTCTGTATTTTCCAGCCAAATAGAACATTTTTATACATTTTGTATTGTAATTAATTGCATACAACATTCTACTAATCTATACATCCAATCCTGTAAACACATAATCAATGATGGACAAAACTATGGATACCCCATGTCCTCTGCTCGATCAAACACACACAGTGTATCTGTCTTAAAGTTGCAGTTTACTATCTTTGCCATTTCTATGCTTCAAGTTGGTTATAAACAGAAGGTTGTTTCTCAGATGAACCTTCCAGTCTCGAAGATGAACTAAGTCTCTTTATTTAATAAGACAAGATTACTCAAGCTCCCTCGATGGAGTGAAATTCAATTATTTTCCCGGGTTGTACATCATCTTTTCGTTGATGATTGAGTGTAAGGATCTACTCGAGAAACTTACAGCCAGAGAAAGCAGTTTGTTGATCTGTCAAGCAGCAATTGCAATTTCACCATAGACATAAAGACTGATGTATGACTTTTCTCTAACCCTTGTCACGCTCTGGTTCTGTTTTACTGGTTATCTGTTCCATAAAATTGTTCCAGTTGACAGAAAATAAAGTATATACATATATATATATATATATATATTGACTACAGATATCTCCTTAAAGTTATCATGGAGAACAGAGGAAGATGCATGCCTTGATGTTGGGGTTTATAGGTTTGCATTTTTAATGCATAATTGCCTATAAAGTTCAGATTCTTATAGAAACACATTTTACTAAATAACAAACTTGGGACTGTGTTTGATGCTCAGGTATCTCATTCTCCTTTCACCAGTTAGCTTTATCAAAATGTTTTTGTGTTAAATGTTTCCTGGCTGCAGAAATCTGATTAAGTTCTTCTCACCGACACACTTTTATGACTCCCATGGGATCTTTCACTATCTTATGCAATAACTTTGTATGGAAATAAACCTGGCTGTTAAGGTCTGCTCTATATAGCTGATAATTCCGTTTTTGGCCACTTTGTGTCAGCTAAATTCACTGTGCGTCATTTCATATCAAATTTAATCATAGGCCACTCCAACAGTCAGAGACAGAAGGTTGTGTAAGATGTTGAAGGGTCAAAAGGGATACCTTCGTTCATGGAAATGTAGAGGAGTGCACAGAATCGACCTTAAGGTATGATATAACATGAGGCATAAAGCAGGTTATTTTCCTCACTTGCTAACTGTTGGACATAGTTTGATTAAAGGTAGTCAGCATGGCTTTGTGATGGGGCAGTTCATGACTCACAAATCTTATTGAGTTCTTTGTGGAGGTGTAAAGACAGGTCGACGAAGGTCGAGCAGTGGATATGGTGGATATGGATTTCAGCAAAGCATTTGGTAGGGGTCCCCATGGTAGGTTCATTCATAAAGCCAGGAAGTACGGGATACAGGGAGATTTGGCTATCCGGATTCAGAATTGGCTGGCTGACAGAAGGCAGAGAGTGGTTGTAGATGGAAGTAATTCTGCCTGGAAGACAGTGTTGAGTGGGGTCCCGCAGGGGTCTTTGTATATTTTGTAAATGACTTGGATGAGGAGGATGAGGGTTGGGTTAGTAAATTGGAGGTTGGAGGTGTCATCGATTGTGTCGAGGTCTACTGCAGGCTGCAGTGCGATGTAGACAGGATGCAGAGCTGGGCTGAGAAATGGCAGATGGAGTTCAATGTGAAGTGATGCATTTTGGAAGGTCGAACTCGAATTCTGAATATAGGATTAAAGACAGGATTCTTGGCAGTGTGGAGGGACAGAGGGATCTGGGTGTGCAAGTACATAGATCCCTCAAAATTGTCACCAAAGTGGATAGGGTTGCTCAGAAAGCATATGGTGTTTTGGCTTTCAGGAACAGGGGGATCGAGTTGAAGAGCTGCGAGTTTTTGCTGCAGCTCTACAAGTCCCTAGTAAGACCACACTTGGAATATTGTGTACAATTCTGGTCTCCCTACTATAGGAAAGATACAGTTGCTTTGGAGAGGGTGCAAACAAGGTTTACCAGGATACTGCCTGGACTGGAGGGCTTGCCTTATGAAGAAAGGTTGAATAAGCTCGGACGTTTCTCTCTGGAGAGAAGGGGGAAAAGAGGAGGCCTGATCGAGATGTACAAAATAATGAGAGGAATAGATATAGTCAATAGCCAGAGACCTCTCCCCAGGGCAGAATTGACTGGTACGAGAAGTCATAGTTTGAAGAAATTAGCAGGATGGTATAAAGGAGACATCAGAGGTAGAGAGTTGTGCAGAGAGCTGTGAGCGCATGGAATGCGTTGCCAGCTGAGATGGTGGAAGAGAAGTCATTGGGGACATTTAAGCGACTGCTGGACATGCACATGGATAGCAGTGAGTTGAGGGTTGCAAAGGTTAAGTTACTATATTTTACATTCGGATTAAGTCTCAGCACAACATCATGGGCCTAAGTGCCTGTTCTGTGCTGTACTTTTTATGTTCTATGTTGTATAACATAGAAAAATACAGTGCAGGAAGAGACCCTTCAACACTCGATGTTGTGCTGACCTGTGAAATAATCGAAGCCCATCACTCCGCACAGTCCAATCATCATCTATATGCTTATCCAAGGGCTGTTATAAAGCCCCTGATGTGGCTGAGTTGACTACACTGGCAGGCAGGGCATTCCACGTCCTCACTATTCTCGGAGTAAAGAACCTGCCTCTGAGGTCTGTCTTAAATCTACCACCCCTCAAATTGAAGTTCTGCCCTTCAGACAAGCTGATGGCATCATCCTCGGAAAAAGACTCTGGCTGTTCACCCTATCTAATCCGCTGATCATCTTGTATGTCTCTATTAAATCCCCTCTTAGCCTTCTTTTCTCCAATAAGAACAGACCTCAGCCTTTCCTCATAAGACCTACGCTCCATACCAGGCAACATCCTGGTAAATCTCCTCTGCACCCTTTCCAGTGTTTCCACATCTTTCCTGGAATGGGGCGACCAGAACTTCACACTATATTCCAAGTGAGGCCACACTAGCATTTTGCATAGTTGCAGCATGACATCACGGCTTTGGAACTCAATCCCTCTGTCAATAAAACCGAACACAGCGTATGTCTTATTAGCAGCACTATAAACCTGGTTGGCAACTTTCAGGGATGCATGCACATGGACACCAAGATCCCTCTGCACATCCACACTATCAAGAGTCTTTCCATTGACTCAGTATTCTGCCTTCCTGTTATTCTTCCCAAATTGAATCACTTCTCATTTATCCATTTGCCACCTCTCAGCCCAATTCTGCAGTTTATCCAAGTCTCCCTGCAACCTGCAATATTCTTCCACACTGTCCACCTCTCCACCGACTTTGCTGTCATCTGCAAAATGACTAACTCCACCTGTGCCTGTGTCCAAGTAGTTTGGAAAAATGACAAACAGCAGTGGTCCCAAAACAGATCCTTGTGGCTCACCACTAGTACCCGGTCTCCAGGCTGAATATTTTCCATCAACCATCACTCATTGTCTTGTTACAGAAAGCCAGTTTCTAATCCAAACTGCTAAATCACCTTCAATCCCATGCTTCTGCTTTTACTCCAATGGAACTTTATCAAAGGCTTTAAGGAATCCATGTACACCACGCCAACTGCACCCCCATCCACATGATTGGTCACCATCTTAAACACTCACAAGGAGGTTTGTGAGACACGACCTGCCCTTGAAGAAACCATGTTGACTATTTCCAATCAAATTGTTATTTGCTCGATGATTTTAAGTCCTATCTCTTCTAATCATTTCGAAAACGTTTCCAAAACAGACATAAGGCTCACTGGCGATAATTACCTGGGGCATTTCTACTGCCCTTCTTGAACGAGGAGACAACATTTTAATCTTCCAGTCCTCTGCTACTAAACCTGCAGACAATGACGACTCAAACATCAAGGCCGAAATTTCGCTCACCTCCTCCCGAGCTTCCCAGAGAATTCTCGAAAAAATCCCTTCCTTCTAGGGATTTGTGTAATTTTAAACGTTCTGGAATTTATAACGTCTCCTTCTTACTAACCTCAATCCTTTAAATGCAGTATAATAGCCCATATCTCAATATTCTCCTCTACAACATTGTCCTTTTACTAGTGAAAACAGATGAGAAATATTCGTTTATCATCTCTCTGATGGTCCACATGGAACTTCCTACTTCTGTCTTTGACTGATCCTATTCCTACCCAAGTCATTTTTTTTAATCTTCACATTCACTTTAGGATTCTCCTTTATTCTGCCTGCTAAAGAATGCTTATGTCCCCTCCTTGCTGTTCTTAACTATCTCTTTAAATCCTTCCAAGTTACTCTGTAACTTTCCATCGCCTCATCTCAACGATCCCACCTCAATGTTACATAAGCTTCCCTCTTCTGCTTAACAAGAGAAACAATTTATTTAGTAAACCTATCACTTCCTGCCTGCCTGACAGGGACATACCTATCGAAGACACACAGATCTGTTCCTTAACCCAGCTCCACATTTCGATTATCCCCATCCCCTGCATTTTGCTTTCCCATTCTATGACTCCTAAGCCTTGCCTAATTGCATTACAATTGCCCTACCCCCATCTATAATTCTTGCCCTGTGGCATGTATCTCTCCCTTTCCATCGCTAAACAAAATGTAACCGAATTATGGTCACTCTCGCAATTCTCACCTACCACTAAATCAAACACCTGGCCTGGTTCATTACCAAGTACCAGATCCAGTGTGGCCTACCCTCTTGTCGGATCTTCGACATACTGTGTCTGGAAACTCTCCTGCAAAAATTGATCCATTCGACATACTGGAGTTATAGCATATCCAGTCAATGGTAGGGAAGCTAAACTCTCCCATAAAGACCAACTTTTCCCTCTCACTCCTGCCCAGAATTGATTTGCCGATCCTCTCCTCCACATCCCTAGAACTCTGAAAAGGCTGATTAAAAAAAACTCCCAGCAGTGTGACCTCGCCTCTCTTATTTCTAACCTCAGCCCATACCACCACTCCCCACCTCTTCCTCTGCTGCATTGATGACTGCATTGGCGCCACCTTGTGCTCCCGAAGAGGTTGAGCAATTCATCAACTTCACCAACACATTCCACGCCGACCTGAAATTCACCTTGAATATTTCTGACACCTCCCTCCCCTTTCTGGACCTCTCCATCTCCATTAATGATGACCGACTTGACACTGACTTTTTTTACAAACCCACCGACTCCCACAGCTACCTGGATTACACCTCTCCCCACCCTAGCTCCTGCAAAAATACCATCCCGTATTCCCAATTCCTCAATTTCCGCCGTATCTGCTCCCAGGAGGACCAGTTCCACAACAGAACACACCAGGTGGCCTCCTTCGTTTGAGACTGCAATTTCCCTTCCCACATGGTAAAGATGCCCTCCAACACATCCCGTCCACATCCCGCACCTCTGTCCTCAAACCCTATACCTCCGACCGTAACAAGGACAGAACTCCCCTGGTGCTCACCTTCCACCCTACCAACCTTTGCATAAACCACATCATCCAACGACATTTATGCCAACTCCAAACGGACCCCACCACCAGGGAGATATTTCCTTCCCCATACATTTCCACTTTCTGCAAAGACTGTTCCCTCTGTGACTACCTGGTCAGGTCCACGCCCCCTAACAACCCACCCTTCCTTCCTGGCACCCTCCCCTGTCACCGCAGGAATTGCAAAACCTGTGCCCACACCTCCTTCCTCACCTCCATCCAAGGCCCCAAAGGAGCCTTCCACATTCATCAAAGTTTTACCCTCACATCCACCAATATCACTTATTGTATCCGTTGCTCCCGATGTGGTCTCCTCTACATTGGGGAGACTGGGCGCCTCCTAGCTGAGCACTTTAGGGAACATCTCCGGGACACCCGCACGAATCAACCACACCGCCCCGTGGCCCAACATTTCAACTCCCCTCCCACTCTGCCGAGGACATGCAGGTTCCTGGCCTCCTTCACCGCCACTCCCTCACCACCAGACGCCTGGAGGAAGAACACCTTATCTTCCACCTCGGAACACTTCAACCCCAGGGCATCAATGTGCATTTCACCAGTTTCCTAATTTGCCCTTCCCCCACCTCATTCCAGTTCCAATCTTCCAGTTCAGCAACGTCCCCCTGACCTGTCCTACCTGCCTATCTTCCTTTCCACTAATCCAATCCACTCTCCTCCTTGACCTATCACCTTCATCCCCACCCCATTCATCTATTGTACTCTATGCTACTTTCTCCACTCCCCCATCCCCCTCTCATTTATCTCTCCACTCTGCAGGCACCCTGCCTCTATTCCTGATGCAGGACTTTTGACTGAAACATCAATTTTCCTGCTACTTGGATGCTGCCTGACCTCCTGTGATTTTCCAGCACCACTCTAAACTAGTCTCTGATCTCCAACATCTGCAGTCCTTGTTTTTATATACCACCTCAGTATTCGAGTCCTCGTCAAAAGTTCTTCCAGCCACCGTTATACCATCCTTGACTTACAAAGCCACACCTCCTTCTCTTTTACCACTTTCCTTGATCTTAATGATAGATCTATATCCTGGAACCTGCAAAATCCATCCCTGACCTTGCTCTGTCTATGTCTCAGAAATATCCACAACAACGACGTCCCAGGTACCTATCCATGGTGAAAGCTCATCTACCTTATTCCGGATACACCTGGTGTTGAATTAGAATCACTTCAAACCAACTTTCTGTCTGCCAGGACACTCCTGTGACTGTGAAATCCTGTCCATGTCCTCCCTACTCTCAACCTCTTATGTATTGTAAATACAATACAGGTTCTCATCCCCCGCTGAGCTAGTTTAAACTCACCCAAATAGCACTAGCAAATTTCCCACTCTGGATATTAATACTCCTCTGGTTCAAGTGAAGGCCATCCTGTTTGTACAGGTCCCACCTTCCCCAGAATGAACCTGAAATATCTGTAAACCTCAAACCCTCCCTGCTGCATGATCCCTACAGCCATGGATTCAGTTGATATCTTTCCTTGTTCTTCACCTCACTGTCATGTGACATGGGTAACCAACCAGAGATAACAACTCTGTTTATTCCCACTCTCAGTTTCCACCCTAGCTCCCTGAAATCCTGCCTTACACCTATATCCCTCTTTCTAAGTATGTCGTCTGCCCCTATGTGGATTGCGACTTGGGGCTGGTCACCCACTCCCTTCAGGACCCTATACACACGATCCAAGATAACCTGGACCCTGGCACCTGGGAAGCAACACACCAACCATGAGTCTCTTTCATTCCAAACGGACCTTCTATCTGATCCTCTAACTATTGTGTCCCCAAAGCCTAACACACTCCGCCTTTCCCCCTTCCCTTCTGAGCAACAGGAACTCACTCTATGCCAGAGACCTGCAGCCCAGCGCATGCCCCTGGTAGGTTCACCACCCTCCGTTCCCCCCCCCCCCCACCACCACCACCACCACCCCCCACCACCCCCCCCCACCCCCCCCCCCCCCCCCCCCAACGGTATCCAAAGTGGCATACTTGCTTTTCGGCGAACAGCCACAGTGGATCCCTGCAATGACTATTTTCCTCCTTCTAACAGTTACCCAGCTTTCTTCGTGCCTGGGAGTAACTACTGCTCTGAACCTCTTATCTATCACAGACTCTGCCACCCCCGAATGATCTGAAGTTCATCCAGCTCCTGCTCCAGTTCCCTAACATGGCCTTGGTGCAAGGGTGGAAACATTTCGTGCAGATGTACTTGGATGGGACACTAATGGCATCCCTCACCCCAAACATCATGGAAGAAGAACATTTCCTGGCACTGCTAATCCCCTTATCAGAAAGTTTTTTAAAAAAGAGAAGCTTGCCTGATGTGCCCCAGTATATAAAGTTAGAGGAGACAGATGGGTGGGAGGCCCTGCAAGGATCGGATCAAGAAAACGTTCACTTACATAGCTGAGGGGAAATAAAGCCCCTCCTTTCCCAAAAACCTCTGGTCTCCGAGGTGTTGCCATTGTAGACGTTGCCGACGCTAAAGGTCAGCTTTTAAATTTTTAAATCAGTGACTCACCTTTCCCTGCTGACCACTGGCCCAAGTTCCCGCTCTTCCTGCTGCTGGCGACAGAAATGGAAGGTTCTGAATCTCCAGGCAAGCTTTTAAAGTTTTGAATCAGTGACTCATCTTTATTTGCTATGTGACTTCCATTCCCACTTTAACCCGGCAATTTGACCTTGTCTACTAACAATTTCTTTTCCTACCAAAGCTGGAAAATAGTCCTGGACTGAGACTTCAAACCAGCGCTAAAAAAAACTTTCAACACCTTGCATATTTAACGCAAATTGAGGAATGTTGGGAACTAAAAAAAAGAACTGCCTGATAAGTAATATAAAAGCCAAGGCAGGTGAAGGCTGAGCTCTGGGCACAACGCTCTTTGGATATTTATTTTGAGTTGCACGGTGACATAAGATTCTTTGCTTTTTGAACATTTTTCCCTCGGGGCACACATGGAAAATTAAGAACCATGCAGTTCTGTCTCTTTTAGTGTAACGCATGACAATTAAAAGAGCTTCAATATATTGACAATGTGGCTGTATTTACAGTTCTCAAATCCCATGTAGAGATTTGTTTCGCAGCTGTGACGGAGCAGCTAATTATATCTCGTTGGTATTCATGTTATACCTCCTGGGAGTAAACATTGGCACTGCCTCCATTTGAGAAACATCTGAATGTTCGCCACATTTCACACTTGAAGTATCTCACATGACGCACACAAATCTCCGCAATTAATATTTGCCCTGAGTTGAAAAGAAAGTCTGTTATCGTTCTTTAGATTTTACTGTGAGATTGCCCACTGTCACTGGAGGACACAGTGGGTGTCTAAAAATTTGATTTGTGTACAATGTATATTGTAAGATAGTCGTTAGAACATTGTATTTCAGTTTATAATCATTCCATTTCCTGTACTCAGGATTCATCATCCTTCTAGTTTGGCAAATTATCTAATATCCCTTTTTATAAATCATTCTATCCAACATGGTACAAGAACTAACTTATCCAATTCTAATTAGATTACATTACAGTGTGGAAACAGGCCCTTCGGCCCAACAAGTCCACACCGCCCCGCCGAAGCGCAACCCACCCAGACCCCTACATCTACATTTACCCCTTACCTAACACTACGGGCAATTTAGCATGGCCAATTCACCTGGGCTGCACATCTTTGGATTGTGGGAGGAAACCGGAGCACCCGGAGGAAACCCACGCAGACACGGGGAGAACGTGCAAACTCCACACAATCAGTCGCCTGAGGCGGGAATTGAACCCGGATCTCAGGCAGTAGTGCTAACCACTGTGCCACCGTGCCGCCCTGAATGCTAGATCATTTCCATGTAGGAGCAGTTTAACAAAATATTGGCAACGTTTTCATGACTTTTAGGGTATTCACTGACAAATGCAAGACAAACACGCCCTGCACAAACAGAAAAAAAGGGATTCACTGACAGCAATAAGGACAATTAGTACATATAAAATTTTAATTAATGTTTAGATTAAACTATGTGAAATTTCTATTTAATTGACCACAGATTCTGTCTATTTCATCCATTAAACAAACATCACATAGGTCATTGCTGTTTGGGAATGAGACCACTACTGAAATTTTCTTCAACATTTACACAAAACGTCCTGATTATGTGGCAAAATTGATCATCACAGTACTTGCAGTGAGAAATGTATGGAAGAATAAAATCGATTCAATGGACTCCTGTATTTACAATATAAATGATTTCCTCTCTCATCCAAATGCTCGATGCAGGGTTATTCTAAGTTTTTTTTCCTTCCATTTGAACTTTCGGTTTCTCAGGAAGCTGGGGTTTTGTGGAAAAGGTAGGAATGTGGAGATGAGAAATATCAGATCAGCTTATTGAAGGACAGAGCAGAATATAAGAACTGAATGGCGAATTTCTGCTGCTATGACTCTGGTTGTCATGATGAAAGTGAATGCAGGTTGAAGAAGTGGAATTCAAGTAATACAGACAACAACATTTGTTACAAAATCAAAGAACTGCGAGCAAATTAATTCATGCAATTTGTTTACATAACACAATAAAGCAAGATATGCTGTGATTAAAAGAACGTTGCAAATGAACATTATTTGTGTGAAATTTTATTTTAACTTCAGCACCATATCCCAACTGGTCTCAGAGTTAGTGCCCAGAGAGAGCTAATCATATTATTCAGCGCTTTTCTGAATTTCCTCTGTGTTATTATATAAATGCATGGGTTCTGTAAACAAATCAAAAACTTCAGCAAAGTGCCTGCTTCATGGACAATAAATACAGGATCACTGTAGTCGCCTCTGGAATAAGTGGTGTTTGATATTCTAGTTAACACAAAGCTCACATAAGCTGTCAACCAAAACAATATGAAACAGCCTGACACAGAGAACAATAAAATGATGGATTTCTTCCGGTTCTCAGTCTCTGGATCACTGCGAATTTTGTTTCTAGAACCCCTGAGGGCTTGGCGGATTCTATTGGACAGGAAAATAGATCGGATGGTTAAAGAATTAAACAGGAGAATCAGGGCAAAAGGAAACCAAACGACCCAGGTGCTGTGAAACCAAACGAAAGCTATACCTGGTGGTGAGAAAAAAAAATCCGCACTTGACTGACACCCCCACTGTACTCCATTAATTATTTGTTGGGTTTCATATGCAAACAAAATCGGAATATTTTTGAGAAAACTGACAAAAGAGAATGTTGTCATCACTACGCCAGCATTTCTTGCGGTGCAGAAACCTCGTTTAAATTTCTGGTCACAGATAGCTGCAAAACGGTCAAATGTGAAGGAAACTGTGAACCAAACCGATAAGTCAAAACTGGAAATCATCATGTATAAAATTACCCTGCAGACTCGAGTATGGCACAGGAATGAAAATGGAAAATGAAAACTGAAAATGCGATATATAGTTACGTCGATGAAAATAACCTTTAGATCCGCTGCGGCCATGGATATCATGTAGATGGACATGCACTTTGAAACACCACAGTTCCTTCGAGACAGAATTATAATTGTCATCACATTTGCTGCAAGGAGGAAAGACAAGATTAGCTACGTTTTCACAATTGATTACCACTTATTAGGAAGCACTTGCTGAGAATTATCTATTCCATTTAGTGAGGATCAGTATGAACAACTACATGATAGAGGTTATTATTGGGACCTTTATAAATCCCATTACCATTTTACATATACCATATATCCCTGAAATACCATTAGAAACCTCAGTCTGAACTGTGTAGGGTGATACGGAACTCTACGAAAACATTTGTGCAGTAATTTCAAAAATATTGCAACTGGAGTGGGTAATGGTATTTTATTGATGTAGATGGACCATGGTCGAATAGAATGCCTGTTTAGCTGACAAGTAGATCTGGAATGCTTATTCTGAGGATATCATTACTTTTCTGCTTTGTACTAGGAAAAATGACATTACCAATACCAATTAGTCATACATAGGTCAGACGACACCATGTTAGACTCCAACAGGTTTCATTGAAATCACTAACTTTTGGAGCACTGCTCCATTAATGGTGCAGTCACCTCGTGTCGTTTGACTTTTGAGTTTGTCCGCCCCAGTCCAACACCAACACCTCCACATCAACGCAATTATCATAAAAAAAGACGATTATTACTCACCGGGTATACCAATGATTGCAATAATCGGGTAGTAAAACACTTTTACCAGCATTATTGCAGATTTTTCCATTTTCTTAGAGAATTCTTTATGAACAAGAAGACACTGACTGGCGGATGTCATAGCTAATACAAGAGGAGCTCATTTATACACTTATCAATCCACCAAGGACATAATTAGTTTATTCGTAATTAGCTTTAGTTGCATTCGTTTACCAAATACAGGCTGACAGGCCTCGGTTTAAAGAAAAACATACAAGCTGACGGATTTTATTTACTTGTATGACAAGCCAGATATCAAATGAAAATTCACATTGGTACTGTTAGTTCAACATTTTTTTCTATAAATCATGTATATTCAGGATGTCTGGGCTGGTCAGGATGTTCGTTTCGATAGCACTGTCTAAAGTAGTCATATTTGCTTGAATTTTCATACAACCGACCGTCAATGAGATGCAATAATTCAACTACTACAGAGCGAGTGGTGAAACAAATAGTTTTGTAGAAAGGGGGTTAACAGACGTCTTCTGGGATGAAGGGCATTGCTGTATTTACTAGTGCAGTTCCATATTTGCAGAAATAGAAACATAGAAATATAGACAATGGATGCAGGAGTACAGCATTTGGCCCGTCGAGCCTGCGTCACCATTCAATAGAGTCACGGATGATCATGAAATCTCTCATTCCCACCACCTCACCGTACTCCCTTGAATGTATCTAATGAACTGGTCCGAACAACCTCCTGTGGAAGAGAATTCTACGGGCTCACAACTCTCTGAGTGAAGAAATATTTCGTCATCTCAAACTTGACTGACATACTCCTTATTGTCAGACTCTGACCCCTAGGTCTGGACTTCACCAACATCAGGAACATTCTTCCAGAGTCTAGCATGTCGAGCCCCATAAGGATATCATATATTTCCTTGGCAATGCTCCCTATTCTTCTAAATTCCAGAGAATACAGGTCCAATCCAACCAATCGTTTCTGGCCCTCATTCACCATGAAATCAAAGCCCCCCGCCAACTGAAAGAAGAACAACTCATCTTCCGCCTTTGGACCCTTCAAACACACTAAATCAATGTCCCTTTCACCAGTTTGCTCAGTTCCCCTCTCCCACCTCATCCCAGATCGAACTGTCCAACTCGGCATTTCCCTTTTGACCTTACCAACCTGCCCATCTTGATTCACACCCATCTGAACTATTCTTCCCGTATTTGAAATCACTTCCTACCTATATCTACATATCGCTATCCGTCCTAAGGTCCCCCAACCCCACTGCATCCACCATTTATGTCTCACCCCTTGCTCCCTCATTCCTGATGAAGGGCTTATGATTCATTAACTCTCCTGCTCATCGGATGCTGCCTAACCTATTGTGCTTTTTCTATCTTTACACTTTGCAACTTTCCTCATATGTCAGTCCTCCTATCATGGGAATCACTCTGGCGAACCATGGCTGGACTGCCTCAAGAGGAAGAATATCCTTCCTCAGCCGAGGAGATGAAAACTGCACTCAGTACTCAAGGTCTGGCCTCGCCCAGGCCCTGTATAAGTGCAGTAAGACAGCTTACTCCGATACTTACTGCTCTTTCTATAAAGGCCAGCATGCCATTCGGTTTCCTGACTGACTGCTGCACCTCCTGCCATCCCTCAGCGACCATTCCAACATGATACCGAGGTCTCATTGTACCTCACCCGTCCCTAAACTGTTATCAGTCTGATAATAATCTGCTTTCCTATATCCGGGACCAAACTGGATAACCTCACATTTATTCACAGTGTACTACATTTGCCAACTATTTTCCCATTCAGCCAGTATGTTCAAATCACTCTACTGGCTCTTAGCATCCTCCTCACAGCACACACTGCCACCTAGTTTAGTGTCGTACTATTCTTCTGGTGCTAACCTCAATTTCCATATCTGATAACATATCTAGTTGTTTACACAGTGTCAGCCTGCACTCACATACTCTGCACGTGACAGAATTCCTCGTTGCTAGTGGTAGCTACATTTACACAGACATGCCCATTTTGATCGTTATTAGTAAGAATAGCAATTAACGTAGAAATGAAAGTTCAGCTCGAATACTGGCTGTTTTGTGTGCTTGTATAGGATTTATCAATGTTCAACTCTGTTTCAAGACTCCCTAATTTTCCACTCCATGCTCCTACGTCACTTGTTTTACGACGACATTCCCAAGACAGTTCTCTTCTGCTACTGTTGATGTATTCGAATTAATGTGGAAGTAACATTACTTTTCTGAAATTATTGCTGTCTGACATTTAAGTGGAAAAGCTGAAAATGATATTTCACTACCAGCGACAAGCCCACACCACATGATTCTCCTCCTCTAATAATCATTATTCAAGGGTTTTACAATAAAGGGTTGCCAATCAAGTCTGAATGGTCCATATGGAAATGGCTACAGGGCGCCTATGTGACACTGCAAAACATGGTAAATTTTATATGAACGAGCATGAGGGTTCTGCCTGCGTTATAGTGCTTGTGTCACAATTACAAACGTGGGCTTATTGATCTGTTAATTATCGAGCCATTTACTCTAAGTGACAAGCTTGCTCTGTTTCTAGTGATAACTCACACATACACAGTAGAAGACATTGCATTATAATATTATTTTGTTATATTTACATTGTTTCATATTAGAAATGCATTGTATCTGAATGTGTTGATTTTATACTAACATTTCACCATGCAGCCCACAATCATGGTCAGGTTCCAATGATTGTGCTTTCTGCACGTGAATATGTATGTTATCAATAGTTTTTTTTGTTATAATATCAATATTACTCACGGTAGTCATCCGGAAATTCCTCGTTCTTCAATTAACTAGAGATGATAATGCTTTTATATTGCTGTCGATAACTTTAGTTAGAGATCCCTTCCAGATGTGTTACTCAGATGCTGAAGAAAAACTTCAAGATTGACATTGTTCAGTTTGGCATTATGTCAGTGTAAATGTCGCTAGAAGACATAACTAAGTAATTTCACATTCGTTGGAGCTGAAAGAAGATACAGCTCTGGTAGTGAACCAGCCACATCCACCATTCTGTATATGAAATTATTGCTGGGAAGCCAATGGTGATGCTTGCCTTATAACGGCTATAACTTCTTCGATTATTTTTGTAAATGTAAATCTGAGAAGAAGGGAAATTGTTAGCTTTTTTAAAAATTGCAACAAATGCATAATATTTAAAACAATCCGATGATTAATTGTACAAGACAATTTGTATTCACACCATACAAATTAATGCAGAAACCAAGCTACTTTTCTGATACAAGATGACGGTTCACTTCCTGCTAAATTATTTGCAGTATTTGCAAACTTTGCCGTCTAATAAATTTACTGGAAAAATGCTCTCCGAGCGTTTCTGTAACATTGCATCATTTAATTGGACTACTTAACGTTTCAAAAAGGCTCAATTACTGTATTCTCAAATATCACGCACTAATCTTGGGGGGTGGTGTCACTCTATTGGATGATATCAGAAATTGAAGTAAGACCCCAAATGAATGATGACGTAATTTTTAGACCAAAATTGCTTCAGTGATATACTATAATAGAGCAGTGGAAATTTACTTGTCCATTGTTGACTGTTGCAAAGCTAAGAGCTGAAAATGTGATGCTGGCAAAGCGCAGCAGGTCAGGCAGCATCCAAGGAGCAGGAGAATCGACGTATCGGGCTTAAGACCTTCTTCAACCCTTCTCCTGTTCCTTGGATGCTGCCTGACCTGCTGCGCTTTTCCAGCAACACATTTTCAGCTCTGATCTCCAGCATCTGCAGTCCTCACTTTCTCCTGTTGTAAAGCTAAAAAAAAACTAGATATTTGCAGATTAATTTACTAATCTTGCGAACAATACTTCAATTTGTGACAGAAATACTTGTTGGTAAAATTATGCAATCGAACAACTTGTGCAATTATTCTACAATCCAAGTTTTACCAAGTCAGCATTTAGCACCTCAAAAGTGAAATACGGAGAGACAATTTTTGTTGCATTCCACAAATTGATGCAGGAGCTTTATCTGGCATTAATTAATGTGAGGTAAATCTAGAAATATATTCATACTTCATAGCCACTCCTCTTCGATTTTCCTTTTTAATGCATGATCGGGCAATCAATAATCTTGAAAGAGTTTATAAAATGATGCTTCACGTTAATGGTTTCAATGGATTAAGGACAAATTGTGCAATCCTATTTCACATTGATGGCAGACAAGCAAAGGGACCAATAAATTAACATGAAGAGAAAAGAGCACAACGATCAGCAAATGCATTTGCAAAATTCCTGCATGTGAAGACAATTTAATCAAAGGTAAGTAATAGAACCATCTAAGTATCACTCAATATATGATTATTTGAGCAAGCATTTTACATGGAAAGCATAAACAGATTGTGGATTTTTGTGAGTTGATCATCACCTTGTCAGAAAGTATTGGTTTCTACCCGAACTCACTTACAACCAATATTGTAGAATACCAGCCAGAAATAAAAATACAATCTTGAGCTTTCCGTGCTGTACAAACCAGGCCAAATGTGGAGTAGGTAATCATCGCTGTATTAAAACTAGAATCACTGTACATGTTCAGCAACACAATATTCTATTAAATTGATGAATGAAGATGTGAATATTGCATGATGTGCATAATATTCAGAGATTTGATGAGAAAGGTCATGCTGTAACAAAGATTGACTGAATGGAAGGTAGACCAAATATGGTGTGATGGACCAGGCCTGATCTCCTGAAAACATTTCAAGAAAGTAGCTCAGACCTTAACTTTCCTGTTGCCTTAAGTAGGTGTAATGCTGATTATCGAGGAGGTATGCAGCTGGCCAAACCCCTTCATTTTAAGCGAAAGAGAGTTGATTTACAAGATTAGCGAACAAATCACAAACAAAAGAGAACACCATACACAATAACTCAAACTATCTGATAACCCAACAGATTATACCAATTTAATGATGCAGTTCCCAATACTTGCAAAAATCCCCATAAACACCCCTTGGCACAACAGGTAAAATCAAACACAGGGTCTTACAGGAGAGAAGTCAAAAAGGGGGTGGGGCTTGTCAGCATGGACATGCCTTTCTTGGGTCCAGCAGCTTCACGATTGCCTGAATTCTTTCGGTCAATAGTCAAGCTGCTAAAAAGAAAAGAAAAGCAAATCAGTGTTACGCTGAGCTAAGAGAACTGACCACTTTTTAAGTTTACAACTTTAAAAAAAAATAAACTTCAAAGTCTTTTGCCTGAGGAGTATCTGTTAGCTGTAATCCAACTGGTCATAAAACCCCGAAACCAAACCATTTCAAAACCGACGTCTTTTACGATCTCTCTGAGAGAGAGAAAACAGCGGCAGCATAGCCTTGTTAAAAGAGAAGCATTGTCACAATGGGAAGGGTTACTTTATCACTGGAAAATTGCCTGCAGTGGGAGGTTGAAATACAGAAAATGGGATCACACGCTGTATTTTGAAATGTCGAGTTATTGGTTTATGGGCGGCACGGTGGTTAGCACTACTGCCTCACAGCGTCAGAGACCCGGGTTCAATTCCCGCCTCAGGCGACTGTCTGTGTGGAGTTTTCACATTCTCCCCGTGTCTGGGTGGGTTTCCTCCGGGTGCACCGGTTTCCTCCCACAGTCCAAAGATGTGCAGGTCAGGTGAATTGGCCATGCTAAATTGCCCGTAGTGTTAGGAAAGGGGTAGATGTAGATGTAGGGGTATGGGTGGGTTACGCTTCGGCGGGGCGGTGTGGACTTGTTGGGCCGAAGGGCCTGTTTCCACACTGTAAGTAATCTAATCTAATCAAATGTATGATACACGACTGGGAAGTTGACAGATGACACGAAACTTATTAATCATTTTGATGATAATACTATAGGAATTATGGATAAAAACATAAATTCTTGGAAAAGCTCAGAAGCTCTGGCAATATTAATGAAGAGAATTCAAAGCTAATGTTTCCGGTTGAGTGACGCTTCCTCAGGCCTAAGAGTATTGTACGCACAAGCCAAAATCAAAGACCTGGTCAGCCTACAGAAATTGGGATGTGATTTCAATGTAGGGAATTGTGAGAAAATCTATTTGGGCATGAATCACTACGTGAGATCACGTTAAATTAGGGCAGGGTATTGAAAAAAGGAAAGCGGAGCAAGGATGTCTTCCAGCTTATATTCACAAACGTCTGACAGCTTCAGGATGGGGAAAGGAAGCGGTGAAAGGTGAAAGGTGTTGACCAAAGCCTCAAACACACAAGTTTTCAAAATAAGAACTTTATTACAATCGAAACCAAGAAGTAAAATAGAACAATGAGTTCTGGTGAATGCTTCAAAAGAGACTTATTATGTATTTATTCATGTGAGATGGGCATCGCTGGCTGGTCAGCTTTTACTACTCATCCCTAGTTGCCTTTGGGAAGGTGATGTTGAGCTGCCTTCGACAAATGCTGCACTGCACCTGCTATTGTTTGATCCACAATACCACTATGGAGGGAGTTCCAGCGACAGTGAAGGATTCCCAATGTCAGGATGGCACGTGGCTTAGAGGGGAATTCCAAAGTGGTGGTGTTCCCACATATCTGTTGCTCTCATCCTTCTAGATGAAAGTGGTCGTGAGTTTAGAAGTTGCTTTTTGAAGGATGTTTCGTGAATTTCTACAGTTCATATCGCCGAGCATCAGGGATAGGTGTACTCCACCGAGCGAGAGTTACAGCTGGGGGAAGGGAAATTACGATCCAATTAGGAAAGATTTAGGATGCGTAGAATGGGGAAGGAAACTGCAGGGAATGAGCACATTAAAATGTGGAGCTTATTCAAGGAAAAGCTCCTGTGTGTCCTAGATGAGTATGGACCTGTCAGGCACGTGAGCCGTGGTTTTCTAAGGAAGTGGTCAAGAAGAAGAAGAAGGCTTACGTTAGGACAAAATGTGAAAACTCAGGGCGCTCGAGGGTTATAACGAAGTCAGGAAAGACCTAAAAAGAGAGCTCAGAAGAGCCAGGAGGGGACATGAGAAGCTGTTGGCGGATAGGATCAGGGTTAATCCTAAGGCTTTCCATAGGTATGTCAGGAATAAAAGAATGACGACAGATTAATTAGGGCCAATCAAGGGCAATAGTGGGAAGTTGTGTGTGGAGTCAGAGGAGATAGGGGAAGCATGAAATAAATATTTTTCAACAGCGTTCACTATAGAAAATGAAAATGTAGGCTAGGAAGATACAGAGATACTTGCATCTAGACTAGAAGAGATTGAGGTTCACAAGGAAGGGGTATTAGAAATACTGCAAAGTGTGAAAATACACAAGTCCCTTGGGCTGGATGGGATCTATCCTAAGATCCTCTGGGAAGCAAGGGAAGAGATTGCCGAGCCTTTGGCATTGATCTTCAATTCATCATTATCTACAGGAATAGTGCCTGTACAGGGTGGGTTAGTAAATTTGCGGATGACACTAAGGTCGGTGGAGTTGTGGATAGTGAGGAAGGATATAGTAGGTTGCAGAGAGACATAGATAGGATGCAGAGCTGGGCTGAGAGGTGGCAAATGGAGTGTAATGCGGACAAGTGTGAGGTGATTCACTTTAGTCGGAGTAACCGCAGTGCAAAGTACCGGGCTAATGGTAAGATTCTTGATAGTGTAGATGAGCAGACAGATCTCGGTGTCCATGTGCACAGATCCCAGAAAGTTGCCACCAGATTAACAGGATTGTTAAGAATGCATATAGTGTTTTGGCTTTTATTAATAGAGGGATTGAGTTCTGGGAACATGAGGATATGCTGCAGCTGTACAAAGCTCTGGTATAGCCACACTTTGAGTATTGTGTACAGTTCTGGTCACCGCATTATATGAAGGATGTGGAAGCTTTGGAAAGGGTGCAGAGGAAATTTACTAGGATGTTGCCTGGTATGGAAGAAAGGTCTTATGAGGAAAGGCTGAGGGACTTGAGGCTGTTTTCGTTAGAGAAAAGAAGGTTAAGAGGTGACTTAATATAGACATATTAGATAATCAGAGGGTTAGATAGGGTGGTTAGAGAGAGCCTTTCTCCAAGTATGGGGACGGCAAACACGAAGGGACATAACTTTAAAGTGAGGGGAGATTGGTATAAGACAGATGTCAGATGTAATTTCTATACTCAGAGAGTAGTAAGGGTATGGAATGCTTTGCCTGCATCGTTAGTAGATTCACCAAGTCTAAGTGCATTTAAGTCATCATTGGACAGGTAAGTGGACGTACATGGAATAGTCTCGGTTAGATGGGCTTTACATTAGTATGACAGGGCGGTGCAACATCAAGGGCCGAAGGGCCTGTACTGCGCTGTAATGTTCTATGTTCTATGTTTGCTTATGGGTGTAATCGCTATCACGCAGCCTGTTTTGACCTGGATGATGTCAAGCTTCTTGAGAGTTGTTGGAGCTGCATGCAATCAGGCA